>NC_057801.1:472052925-472083396 GCF_018294505.1 Triticum aestivum
TCCCATAGGTGTTCGTGGATCAGTTTCCCCGACATCTTTGGCGCGCCAGGTAGGGGGCGTCGAGATTGTGTGAACCTGATCCGGCGTTCACACGAGCTAGATCTTCATTTTCTTCATCGACATGCCACCGAAGAAGAAGGCTTCGGAGGCAGCTGCTCCGTCCGCGTCGATCCCACCGCCACCGGAACAAACGGGTGGTCGGGTGGACGCTGGTGGAAGAACAGACATCGACGAGGAAGCTCACGGTGCTGCCAGGTCCAAGGACAAGGCTGCACAAACCTCGGTGTCCGTACATCCGCCGCGCCCCTCTCAGGAGGCGCAGGACCGACAGCGTCATGGTATTCGCAGTACCATACGTTTGTTGGACCAAGATCAAGCTGGTGGGTCTCAGGGCGCTCAAGACCAGCATGCACGTCAACGCGCTGGCACGAGCGAGGCACGGTCGCCTGGACGGGATACTGCTCCTTCGAACATAGTTAGAAGTCCGAGCATGTCCCGCTCCTCGCACCGTTCGCCACTGCCGCCCACCACTCCAGCAGAAGCTTTGGAGCGAGCTCAACTGCTCCTGGATTACCCTCCGACGTCGGACAACATCGACGAATGGAGGGCCACTATTCAGAGCCTCATCGGCTACGCCAACGGCGACACTCCACGGCAGCCGAATACATCGCTGCCGCGGCAGGACTGCCAGGCACGAGCCGGTGGCGACGAAACTGGTGGGGGTGCAACCACCGTGCACTCTCCACCCCGAAGGCCAAGATCGCCGACTCGCCGGATCCACCTCGACAGCGATTCCACCGCATCATCGGATCCACGAGCTCGTCGCGATCAGCGCCAAGTTCTTAACGATCGATAGCAAGAAGACGCTCGAACTCGCATCGAGCGACGAAGAGAAGCGCGGCGTCAATCCGACCAGCGCGCTGGGCCTTCTGTCGACATGCATGCGCTAGGGGAACCAGGCGACTTGCCGTACGCGGTAGGCTGCCCTGCGTTCACTCGTAAGCTGCGGCAAGTCTAGTGGCCCAGTAGGAAAAATTTCAAGCCAGATGTACCGGAGAAGTACGACGGCAAGACGCACCCGTCGAAGTTCCTCAGCGTCTACACCATCACGGTGCAAGCTGCCGGAGGGCGAGACGACAAGATCCTTGCCAACTACTTCCCGCTGGTACTCAAACCCAACGTCAGATCCTCGCTCATGCACTTGCCGGACAACTCCATATCTTCCTGGGCGGATCTGTGCCATCAGTTTGTCGGCGCCTTCACAGGCGGCCACAAGCCTCATGGCCAAGAGAGTGACCTACATCTGCTCGCCCAGAAGGAAGGAGAGCCCCTACGCAAGTACATTCAGAGATTCAGCAACGTATAGCACAACATCCCAGATATCCACCCTGCCGCGGTAATCAGCGCATTCCATTAGAACGTGCGGAACCGCAGGATGCGGGAGGAGATGGCGATGTGCAAGATCAGAGACGTCAGTGAGCTATATGCCCTGGATGACAAGTGTGCACGTGCTGAAGAAGGGAGGAGACTCCCCGGAGAGAATATAGGAGCAGGAGGATCTGACAGTGAGGATACTGCCCCGGCAAGGAAAAACCGGCGGCGGAATAACAGAAAGAAGAAAGGCAAAGAGGTGCTAGTTGTCGAGCAGTCCGGCAGCGGAGGTGGCGCCAAGAAAGCCAAAGCTGGTGGCTCCGGCAAGGAGATTGCCGCAGAGGCTGTGGCGGTCGCCGACAAGCAGGACGGCACCAACAAGCAGTACTGCAAGATCCACCACACCAAGGGCCATGACCTCCAGAGCTGCAAGAAAGTTGAGCAGCTTGTCGAGCAGCAAAAGGCTGAATACGAGCGGCGCGACAAGGAGAAGGCCCAGGAAGGTGCTGGAGGATCCGGCAAGAAAGGTCCCGGCCGAGGAGGACGCCACGGCAAGGCCAAGCACCGGCAAGGAGATAGACCTCCCTGCGGCCGCGACAAGGATGAAGATGACGACGACGACGAAGACATGGATGATGACGAGACCGATGAGCAGGAGTTCCAGAAAGCCACAGAGGTCCTGTGCGTTGACGGCGGTGCTTCTCTGCATACTTCACACCGCCAGCTCAAACAATGGGTGCGGGAAGTCAATGCGGCAGAACCACCCGTCGAGTCACGCAGGCCTCTGAAATGGTCCAGCACGCCTATCATCTTTGATATTGAGGACCACCCTGATCGCATAACTGCGGTCGGGTGCTTGCCGATGTTGGTTTCACCAACTATCTGCAACCTCAAGGTCACTTAGATGCTAGTTGACGGCGGGGCCGGCTTGAACCTGATCTCCTCCGCAGTGCTCCAGAAACTCCAGATCCCTGACAGCGAGCTCGAAGAGACCGGCACATTTCAAGGAATCAATCCGAGAAGGAGCAAGCCGAAGGGAAAGATCACGTTGCCGGTAATATTTGGCAGCGAGTTGAACTTCAGGACTGAGAGGGTCACTTTTGACGTTGCTGACCTCCCATTGCCTTACAATGGGATACTCGGCCGCCCAGCACTCGCCAAATTCATGGCAGCCTCTCACTATGCATACAACGTACTGAAGATGCCAGGCCCGATAAGCGTCATCTCTGTCCCTGGCGACAAGAAGGAGGCTCTTATCTGCGCCGACAAGATCTACCGGGAAGCAGCAGCCGCAACAGATCGCAAATCACTTACCGCTGAAGCTCCCGGGGGGAAGAAGAAGAACAAGTCCGGCAAGAGTTCTGATGCCCACTCCGGAAAGCGCACCTCTTCGGAGTGCTGCGCTATTGTCGAGGACGCACCATCGAGCTCCACCGGCAAGTGTAAGAAGGCAATGGCAGCTCCACCAGAGACTAAGAAGGTGTCCGCCAAGGAGGACGGCACTAGTGGTACTTTCACCATCAGTGCCACTCTCGATCCCAAATAGGAAGGCGCGCTCGTTGCTTTTCTGCGGGCGAACATCGACGTGTTTGCATGGCAACCGTCTGACATCCCCGGTGTTCCCAGGAAAGTAATAGAGCACCATCTTGCCGTCCGTCCTCATGCGCGGCCCGTCAAGCAGAAAGTCAGGAAACAAGCGGTGGAGCGCCAAGAATTCATTGCAGAAGAAATCAAGAAGTTGGAAGCAGCAGGCCTTGCCAGAGGAGTGCTCTATCCTACGTGGTTGGCCAATCCTGTTGTCGTACGCAAAGCCAACGGGAAATGGAGGCTTTGTATCGATTTTACCGATGTCAATAAAGCTTGTCCCAAAGACCCATTTCCCTTGCCGCGCATTGACCAGATTGTTGACTCCACGGCCAGATGTGACTTGCTTTCATTTCTTGATGCATACTCAGGATACCATCAGATCTTCATGGCAGAAGAGGATGAGGAGAAGATCGCATTCATCACCCCGTGTGGCACCTACTGTTTCGTACGGATGCCTTTCGGTTTAAAGAATGCTGGTTCAACATTTGCAAGGGTAGTCCATCACGCTTTTGAGCCGCAAATGCACAGAAATGTGGAAGCCTACATGGATGACATAGTGGTCAAGAGCAAAAACAGGACGACCCTGATTCAAGATTTAAACGAAACATTTGCAAATCTGCGCAAGATCAACCTCAAACTGAACCCCGAGAAGTGTGTGTATGGAGTCCCCTCCGGCAAGCTTCTCGGGTTCTTTGTGTCTCAACGGGGAATTGAAGCCAATCCCGACAAGATCATGGCCATTGAGCAGATTGAAGCACCAAAGCGCGTCAAGGATGTACGAAGACTTGCCGGTTGCGTGGCTGCTCTCAGCAGGTTTATCTCTAGATCTGCTGAGCGCGCCCTGCCGTTTTTCAAGATATTGAAAAAGGCAGGTCCAATGAAATGGACTCCGGAAGTGGAGGCTGCGCTGCAGGACTTGAAGAGATACCTGTCCTCCACTCCAACACTTGTCGCACCTAGGCCACAAGAGAAGTTGCTGCTGTATATAGCGGCAACCAATCAGATGGTTAGTGCTGCGTTAGTGGCGGAGAGGGAGGCAGATGATGAGCCAGCAACCACGGCAAATGCATCCAACGACAAGCAGGGGGCTTCACCGGCAAGCTCTGGTCCGGCAAGCTCTGGTCCGGCAGGCTCTTGTCCGACAAGCTCTGGTCCCGACAAAGATGGATCTGCGCACACGCATAAGGAGATGCAGAAGAGAATGGTGCAGCGCCCAGTTTACTTTGTCAGTTACCTTCTGCAGGGCGCTAGGTCAAGGTACTCTGGTGTGCAGAAATTGCTTTTCGGCCTTCTCATGGCCTCGAGAAAGCTGCGCCATTACTTCCAAGCACATGAGATCACAATTGTCACTCATTTTCCGCTGAAGAGGATACTGCAAAATCCAGAAGCAAATGGCAGGATTGTCGAGTGGGCACTGGAACTGTCAAGCTTTGGCCTCAAGTTTGAAAGCACTTCAACTATCCAAAGCAGGGCATTGGCGGAGTTCATAGCAGAATGGACACCAACACTAGATGAAGAAATTCCAGAAACGAGCATTCCCGTCAAGGAAGCAGACAAAGAGTGGCTGATGTACTTTGATGGTGCCTTCTCGCTGCAAGGCACTGGTGCGGGCGTGCTGCTTGTCGCACCCACCGGAGAGCACCTCAAGTACGTAGTCCAGATGCACTTTCCCAAGGAGCAAGCAACGAACAATACTATAGAATATGAAGGCTTGCTTGCTGGTCTCAGGATCGCGGCAGACCTTGGGATTAAGAAGCTCATTGTCAGGGGTGACTCACAGCTTGTCGTCCGCCAAGTGAACAAGAATTATCAGAGTCCGTTGATGGAAGCTTATGTTGATGAAGTGAGAAAGCTAGAAGAGCACATTGACGGCCTACAGATGGAACATGTTCCAAGAGCTCAGAATGACATTGTTGATGGCCTGTCAAAGTGCGCCGCACTTAAGTTACCTGTGGAACCAGGGATCTTTGTGCTCAAGCTGACTCAACCATCTGTGACACCATCAACTGGACAGAGCAAGAAGAGAAAGTTGATTTCTGGTGACTATTTTCCGGCAGAGCTTCCCGAAGCCGCCGCCAAGAAGGTTCCCAAGATCAACACCAAGAGTGCTGAGGAGCAGTCTGCTTCGGCAAGCCTTAAGGTTTGTTCCATCGTAGCAGACGCTCCCGACAAGTTTCCCTCCGGCAAGCTTGCCGGGGAACATCAAGCTCCGGCTGAGCCACAGGTTCTTGCCGTAGAAGCGGATGTTCCCGCAGCAGCAGATGTGCCTTTAGTCCTTGTTGTTGAGCCACAAGCTCCAGCATGGACACAACAAATTGTCCGTTTCCTTCAGACAGGAGAACTTCCCGAAGAGCAAGAAGAAGCGGAAAAAGTAGCCCGGCAGTCAAGTATGTACCAGTTTGTCGACAACATACTGTACAGAAGAAGACTCAACGGTGTGAAATTGAAGTGTATTTGCCGGGAAGACGGACAGAAACTGTTGACAGAGATACATGGAGGCATATGTGGTCACCACATTGGCACAAGAGCACTTGCCGGCAAAGCATTCCGGCAAGGTTTCTTTTGGCCGACAGCCCTCCAGGATGCAACTGCACAAGTAACCAAGTGTGAAGCGTGCCAGTTCCATTCCAAGCAGATACACCAGCTAGCTCAAGCCCTCCAGACGATCCCTTTATCCTGGCCATTTTCAGTCTGGGGGCTCGATATCCTCGGCCCCTTCCCCCGAGCTGTCGGGGGCTTTGAGTACTTGTACGTTGCAATCCACAAGTTCACAAAGTGGCGGAAGTGGAACCAGTGGGAAAGGTGACAGCACAGTCAGCAATCAAGTTCTTCAGGTCGATTGTTTGCCGTTTCGGGATCCCTAACAGGATCATCACCGACAACGACACACAATTCACGAGCCGCACCTTCATTCAGTACGTCCAAGATCTTGGCGCCAAGGTCTGCTTCGCCTCTGTTGCTCATCCGAGAAGCAACGGTCAAGCAGAGAGGGCAAATGCTGAAGTGCTGCATGGGCTCAAGACCAGGACTTTCTACAGGCTGCGCAGGTGCAGAAGAAACTAGATCGAGGAGCTGCCAGTGGTTCTTTGGTCAATCAGGACGACGCCAAATCGAGCCACTAGCCAGACGCCTTTCGCTCTAGTCTATGGAGCAGAGGTAGTTCTCCCCATGGAACTCGTATACGGGTCACCTCGAGTGCTCGCTTATGATGAGCTTGAGCAAGAGCAGCTGCGACAAGATGACGCGCTGCTCCTTGAGGAGGACCGTCTTCAGGCTGCTGTACGAGCTGCTCGATACCATCAAGCTTTGCGCCGCTACCATAGCCGCAAAGTTAATGCCAGAAGCTTCGAGGAAGGTGACCTTGTTCTTCGGCGAGTTCAGTCCGCCAAGAATTCCAACAAGTTGACGCCGAAGTGGGAAGGCCCTTACCGGGTGAAACGAGTCACTAGGCCTGGCGCTGTCCGCCTTGAGACCGAAGATGGCATTCCTGTGAGCAACTCCTGGAACATTGAGCATCTTCGTAAGTTTTACCCGTAGGGCACGGTTGCCGGAACCTGTTCCGGCAACCACCTTTTGTACAAGTCTTGCCGATGTTGCATGTAATCCTTTGTACAAAGCCGGGCACAGATCCCGTGCATAAGTAAAGCTCATGTGCTCCGCACACCTTGTCAATTTCATGCATTACATTCTTTCTTGCATACATTATCTGACACTTTGTGCAGCACCTACCCCCGGTAAGCAATAACGAGCCGAAAGGCCCCATCTCTTTATTTTATCTTCTTTCTTTTTCTCAAACAAAGGAAAGAAAGGTTCCCTCGCACACAAGTTTGCCGGGGGGGAAAGGAGAGGATAATGGGTGGAGTAGGCGTCGTTTAAGGGTTTAAGGAAGGTTCGCCTTGCCGGGAAGCAAACGACAGAAAAGCTAAGTTGTCAAAGTCTGAGCAATTAGTTTTAATTTTTTTAGCTATCTTCCTCGAACGACTGTGCTTTGTATGGAAAACCTGTGCACGGAGGAACCGACTCGTAGCTAGTTGCGCCCTTACTTTGTTTCGAGCCCGCTTAGCAACTTAAGTGTGCTGCAACTAGTCGCGACAAGGTTTCTTGTCGGGAGCGGCACCGCCAGCAGGCTGCTGACGTCCCGCACTCAGCGCTCGCGTCTCGGGTGCCTGCGCCGAGAGGATCCCTAAAAGTGTACGGTAAAAGCATACAAAGCAAGGGATCTAGTAAAGGAAATAACATAGCAATCATTATCCAAAATAAAGTTATATTACAAGATAACTTGTTGTAGCTCTAACAGATTGTTCCCATGACATGACCAGCAGCGACAAGGGAAAAAGATAAGACAGGCGGCCTAGTCTACGCGACCGCCCTCAACCCTCTTGATCTCGCTCACCTTGTCCACAATGGGTGCGACAAGGGCCTTGAGCGCTTCCAAATCGGCGTCGGACGGCAAAGACCTGAGGACGTTGGTGAGGTTGAGGCCTGGGTTGCGGAAGGCCACCTTCACCAGCACCTTCTGAAGAACTCCCGCGCAAATCCTGCGCGACTCGTCGGCTAGCTGCTTTGGGATTTTCTCCTGAAGCCGCTAGAGGGCCGTCGCCACGCCCTTGAAGAACAAGTTGAGCTTGGCGCTGGGTTGGAGATGCTCGTCAGAAGAATACCCGAAGTCCTCCATCCCCAGCTGTGCCAGCTCCCCGTCGATGACTACGGCAATATTCACCAGACCCTCGGTCCAGTGCTCCACAGTCTCCCTAAATGAGTTCTGGGTGACGGCAATGCTCGCCAGCAGCGCCTTGTCGGCCTTGATCTTCTCCAAAAAGGTCACCTCTTGCTCCTTGGTGCCGTCCAGCGTCTGAGTCAGCGTGGCCAGCTTCAGCTCGAGATCCGCGTTGGAGTCCTTGACGGCGCTGAGCTCCTTGCCCCTCTCAGCGAGAAGACCCTGCAGCTCACCATGGGCGGCAGCATCCTTCTCGCGCTCGTGCTTGAGCACGGCAAGCTCCTCGCCGCTCGTCTTGAGATTGGCCTCCAGCTGCGCCACCTTCGCCTCCAGCTCTTTCTTGGCGGCCTCAGCAGCTGCGGTAACATCCCTTGCTTCCTTGAGAGTGCCGCCAATTGCTTGCTCGCACGCGGCAAGCTCTTCCTCATAGCTGTCAAGGTTGACCTTGCCCTGCGCCAAATCACCCTCCCGCGTAGATAGCCTCTCGACAGCAAGCCGCTGCTGCTCTTCAACCTCAGCCTTCGCGAGGAGAAAGGCTTTCCTCTCCTCGGCGACTTGCTCCCGCTCT
The DNA here is from genome assembly GCF_018294505.1 of Triticum aestivum. Classification (NCBI taxonomy): domain Eukaryota; kingdom Viridiplantae; phylum Streptophyta; class Magnoliopsida; order Poales; family Poaceae; genus Triticum; species Triticum aestivum. Next base: position 472,061,169 of record NC_057801.1, read on the forward strand.
TCTGCCAGGCTCCGGAGAGTTTCCTGCCTGAGACCCCGGAGCTCCTCCGCACGCTTCTCGATGTCAACTCCCGCCCTCGCGACAAGCGCTTCTCGGGAAGCCAGTTTGACTTGTCGGGCGCGGTAGAGCGACATCAGTTTCAGCAGCAGCCGCTCCTCCTCAGGCTCATCGCTGCTGCTGCTTGGCACGTCAACCAGTTTCAGCCCGGCAGAGGCAAGCACTTCTCCATCCAGGATTTCTCCTTCGACCGGCGCCCTGGAGCTTGACGCCCAGGGAAGCTTGATGAAGATACCATCGCCGGCCTTCAGGTAGGCGCCGGGCTGTGGCTCTTCGGAGCCTGGCTCTGCGGCAGTGGCGGGGGGATCGGCGGTCGATGCAGCCCCTGGTGCTCCTGCGGCCTCGGGGCCGTCAGTGCAGTCGCCGGATCCCTCGCTGGATTCTGCGGCGGCAGCCTTGGCGGCCTCTTCGCCGGCGGGTTCATCAACGCCGGCCTCTCCTTCAGCGGCCTCGGTTTCCATCGGCTCAGTGGCGGATGGATCTGAGGAACGAAGAAGGGAGAGAAGTCAAGCAAATATGCAAAAAGAAAGTCAGAAGAAGAAAAACCCAAGGGCAAGTTCTCAAGCAAAAGGGGTACATGTGCTGGGATCTGCAGTCGTGGTCTCCACCGCCGGAGGATCACTGGTGTCATACCTTGCCGGAGAGCGCTCCCTTGCCGGGGAATCCTCCCTTGGCGGTGTAGTCGAAGCAGATGGCACTTCGGGAGCAGCTTCCGGGCATTCCTGGTGAGGCTGTTCTGCTCCTATACAAATCCAACAGTCAAGATATCAGTAAGAGAAAAGAGCACCCATGCGCACCTGACGGCAGGAAGTAAACTATAAACTTACGATGGGGGCTGCGCTGGGGGCTGCTTTGGGGAGTAGTTGCCAGGTTCGTCAAGGTGGTCTCGGACATACCCCCTGCTGACACGGTGGGATCATCTTCGATGACAATCACCGAGGCCTTGGCTCTCTTCGCCACTCTCTGGGCCAGCGTCCTGAAAAGGAATGGATTCAGATCGAAGCAAGTCAGATACAAGACGAAAGCAACAAGAACGGAGAACCACAAGTATAGCAAGGAAGCTTACTCTTCTTCTTCATCATCGGAGCTGAGCACGGAGAGATCGAAGTCCAGCTCCCCTTCGGTGCGGCGAGGCGGAGGAGTAGGTTCCCTTGCTCGCTTAGCAGGGGCGGTGGCGGAGGACCGCGAAGATTCCGCTCCGATTGCCGCAGCAGCATGAGGCGCTCCCGCGGCAACAGTGCTCACTGCGGTGGAGCGTGTCGCACGGCTTGGCGGCTGTTGGCTCGCTTGCCGCCCCGCTACATCCCCAGCCTTGCGGAGACGCCTTCTTGGTGCAGCCGGGGGCTCCACTTGCGGCAAGCTGTCTGAAGGGTCGGGCTCTTCCTCGCCGGGCTCGCTCGGCTCAGCTTTAGGGCCGGCAAGATCTTCCTCGCCGGCAAACTCCTCGCGCTCGGCAAGGCTTGCCGCCTCTGCTGCCTCTGCCTCCTCCACGGTGAACCCGAACTCGCCCGCGGCAGCTGCTGTCGCAGCCTCTTCCGTCCTAGTGGCGATGCGCTGCAGCTCCACGTCGGTAGTGTCATGGGTGAGGCTCTTCTGCTCGTCGGCGCGGATCGGCACTTCCTCCAGGCTGTCGAAGAACGCCCGCACGACGTCATCCGCAGGCTCTTGCCAAGTTGGGGCGATTCTGTGCGAATCGCACAACGGCATCATCGCGCGGATTCGGTCGAGTGAAGAACTGTTGCACAACGGAACAACGCTCCTCGGCAACATGAATGGATGCTGAGGATCGCGTTTGAACAGCTCCAGGAGCATCGCATCCAGCTCCAGGATGGTGAAGTTGAAATTGAGGCCCGGGCACAACCTCATGATATCCGCCGAGTTCTTGAACTCCCAGGCGGGTCTCCCTCTCTCCTGCAGGGGGGCGATGCGGCGACGAAGGAAATCTGCGCCAACGGCGCCTACAGTGAGCCCGACAAGCCTGAGGCGAAGGATTCGGGTGACGGCGATCTTCAGCCTGTCGTCTTTCGGGGCCACGTTGCTCCAATCGTTGCCGCGTACTATTGGGGCTTGGTGCACGGCAGTAAACGGCTGTGGGTTCTCCTCGACGATCCAGCACCACTCCGCTCTCCACTCCTCCCATTTGCTGCGAAGCTCTCCCTCCAGATAAGCTTATTTCTTGCCGACTCTCGAGATCCAGGCGATTCCTCCGGCAAGGGGCTCTCCTCTCTCGACTCGGGGCATAAAGAAATGGCAGAAGAGGGCTACGTTTGGGTGGACTCTGACAAAGTTTTCACACAGATGTGCGAAAACTACCATGGTCAGAACGGTGTTGGGGGTGAAATCAAGGAGGCGGAGCCCGTAGGTGTTCATAATGTCGCAGAAGAATTCCGAGAAGGGTGGGCAGAGCCCGCAATAGAAGAACAGCGCGAAGAAGGGGTACCCGTTTGGAGCCAGCTCCGAAGCAGCGGCCGGGAGTACCCTCGTACGCGGATGCGCTTGCGTCTCCGTCGACCAGAAGAGGTAATAGTACTCCCTCAGCTCCTTGGCGCCGAGCTGAGGGGGGAAGATGGCCCGCTCCTTCCGCAGTGCCGCGAGCCGCTGCGCCTCGGCCGACTTCACGCCCTTCCCCTTGTCGGCTTTCGGAGCCATGGCGGGGGTGGTGGGGGAGATCGACGGCGTTGGTGGTGCTGGTGGCGACGGGGGGCGGAGCACTGCTCCCTTTCTCCTTTGAGAAGAAGGGGGGAGCGGCGGAGATTTTTGGAGTTGGAGCAACAAACGGTGAGATGGGCGAACTGCCCCTGTTTCCCCTGCTTATAAAGAGGGAGGGGGCGGACGTTTCGCCCTTCTGAATAAAGAAACCACCCACGATCTCTCCCACGACGCCGCATTCAACGCGTGCCGTTGGGGAGGGCGCGGTGGATACGGAGTAAGATACGGCGTGCCCCAGGCCACGCGTGTGCCCGTGCCCTGTTTTGGGCCTGGCCCAACAGCGCTCGGCACCGTGTGTGGCCCAGGCCCGGGGGCTCCTGTCGGTGTACTAGAGTAGCGGTACCCTAGTACCCCGAACTTGTGCACGGGCAGCTGCAGCGCCCCGCAGCAAGGGCTTGCCGGGTGACCGCCAAGATACTCCGTGGCTCCTTTGGAGCCATTCAAGAACAAAGTACTCAAGTAAAGAAGACAAGGCCCCGGCAAGAGGAGCTTGCCGGGAAGGCCAACCGAGGCATCTCAAGGAACTTGCCGCGACGCGCCACGCGTCCCGGCAAGGCCCGGTGAGTAACAAGCTTCTGGGCGCGACAAGACCACGACCGCGGCAAGATGCTTGCCGCGGCAAGCGGCCACTCTGTGCCCACGCTCCAGCGCATCAACCAACGTGTCGCCCTGGGGGCCTTTCCAGGCACGCGTGGCGGAAGGCTGTGCAGCCAGCGGTAAGCGGTGGCATGCGATGCTGACAAGATCGCCATCGTGGCAGGCGGTGGCGCCCCTGACGGTCCTTTTCTACACTGTTTGGGCGACACAGACGGGCATTCAATGCCATTGTCCCCTGCCATCAGGGTTAGGTAGAGTACACTATACAGGTAGCTGTACCAACCGCAACTCTTTTTACATTTTTACCCTTCTCTGCATTGCCACCTGTCGGTGACCCCTTGAGCATATAAAAGGAGGCCCATGTGCAACGTAGAGGGGGGGTCGGATTTTTTGAAGCCAGAAAACATCTAGCTCTCTCGAGCAAGAACACAATACAATCAGACAAGCAGCAGTAGGAGTATTATCTCTCCGGAGAGCTCCGAAGCTGGGTAAACTTCTCGTGTGCCTCGCCTCAATCTGCTCTTCATGCGACCTCCGCCCCCCTGCCGAACCGAAAGGGACTCGGTCCGCCGGTCCCATAGGTGTTCGTGGATCAGTTTCCCCGACATCCATCTTTCCACTCAAAACATTGATTTCTTCTATAGCATGCACTTTTTTACTAGAAGATATTTCGGTGTGCCATATAGAATAATTAGACATAATATTATCAAGAAGTTTTGTCGCATCTCCTAACGTGATTTCCATAAACGTGCCTCCCGCGGCCGAGTCTAAAAGATTTCTAGAAGCAAAGTTCAAACCGGCATAAAATTTTTGTATGATCATCCATAAATTCAAACCATGAGTCCTTCTTGTGAAGCCAAGGAAGCACGAAACCACTCAAACATATCCTTTGACAAATTCTATGTTGAGCTTCATGATTGTCATTTTTGGATACACAAGTGCTCTTCCTTGCAAGAACTAACCCATGTAGGTAGATGGACTCAAATTCCAAGTGGTGCTCCCAACTCTTGATGAGCTACATCAACCTTGAGCAAGCCACACAAGTTCAACTACATGGACATAAACACCAACCAAGGTATGTTATTCCATCTTAGAGAAGCTTTACTCCAAGCGATGAGCTAAAGCAACATGACAAGATGTGAATACATCAAGATGCTTAAACAAAAAATGGCAACCCCATTTTGAGCTTAAACGATGAGTATGACGTATGATCAAGTGATCTCACTTGACTCCTAAGTCAATATACTCTAACATTGGTGACTTTGTCACCGACCATCTCTAGATGAAGTTCTCTTGTGTTCTTTTTTGTGTTTTTGCATTTGTCTCATGCATATTTGTTTGCCCTTTCAAAAAAACTTCATCTAGATTTCTTTCTGTTTGCTCTGCATTTTCTGCATCAAATTCTTTGCATATCATTCAGTAAATTCCTTGCAAATCTTTGTGAAATCTTAAATCTAGTAACCTGAGGTGACAAGTGTTTTCTCTGCAATGAACTCGGTTCCACCGATTAGTTATTTTCGGTCCAACCGAATTCTTTCGGTACAACCAAAGCATACCACTCGGTGCCACCGACTTCACAATAGGACAATCAGTTTGTCACTTATTCTGTGATTCTTCTAATCCAGCTCCACTCAATGAATCTTGTCCTCTACAAGCATCACATTTTTATCATTCGCCTTGTGCTGTGACTCAAGGACCAAACTCATTCGACAGATTCCAGAAAAACCTTCTTGGAAATTGATGTCAAAGGGGGAGAGAGAGATCACATCAAAGCTTGTCATTTAGAGAGAGATCACATCAGAGAATATATCACCTCCTCAGGGGGAGAAAGAGATCTCCAGGGGGAGAGAATACTCAAGTAGAAAGTATTTCTCAAGGATCCCAGATGCTTGGTGTTCAAGAGGAGAGATGCCACATGTCTTACTGAGGGGAAAGACATGTTCATATGTGCTTATTTGCATTAGTTTGCATTAGCTCTGTTCATTTATATCTTTCAGCTCTGATTTTCTGTTCCCTATCTTCTCCCAGTATCCCATGCTAGATTCAGGGGGAGCAAGACATCTAAGGGAAAGAAATCATTTAAATTCATTGCATACCTTTACTCTTGGGGACATGTCTAATCCAATGTGGTACTTAGTACTCACTCTCTACATGTCATCCCAGTCTTGGTATTCTTGTGGTTTCTTCTGTTTGCTCTGGCTAGTAGATGTACCTGTGTTATCTAACCTTGTTTACGCAGGTTCATTCCATCCTAAGCCAACTCAAGACTACAAGGTAAGTATATGCATCACAATCATGTGTATGAGGAATTCTTGCTGATGTACATACTGTTTGCAAGAAGGACTCATGAGCATGAAGGTATTTTCTTTAATATTCTTTGCTGAACCAGGAAGTTTGCATATGGCCAAGATACATGTAACACATTGCCTACTCTATCATGGTTATGCTCTCACATGCTTCTATATTCCATATTCACATGATTGCATACATGTAGGGGGAGCCTATGCTTGTTACATGTCTTTCCAAGGCTTTACTTGCTATTCTTTATATCTTTATATAAATCTTTGATGTATGTTGTCATCAATTACCAAAAAGGGGGAGATTGAAAGCACAAGTGCTCCCTAGGTGGTTTTGGTAATTAATGTCAACATATCTCTTGTTGGACTAACACTTTTATCTAGTATATTTCAGACAAGTTCAACATTGGAGTGGCATGGACTAAAGGATGTGGGAACTCCTTCAAGATGCTAAGGATAAAGGATTGGCTAAAGCTTCAAGATCAAGACTCTTCATTTTGCATTTTAGTGATCCAAGATCACATTGAGTCTATAGGAAAAGCCAATACTATCAACGAGGGATGAGGTGTTGCTTAATGAGCCTCTTGCTTCAAGTGCTTAGTGATATGCTCCAAATACTCTCAACTACTTTCTCACATCCTCATATGACCTAAACCTAAAGCCAAAATCGGTCACACCGATTCTTTCTATCCGGCGCCACCGAGTTCATCTGTCATAGCCACTGCCACAAACCCTAGGCAAATCGGTCTTACCGATAGGGATCTCGGTCTCCCCAAGATGGGATTGTAATCTCTCTGTGTATGTCCATCATCAAAATCGGTCTCACCGAGTTTGAGCAATCTATACTACTGAGATTACAATGCAAACTTCCTGGTTGACTCATTACAAAAATCGGTCCCATCGAGTTTGAGTAATCGGTCCAACCGAGTTTTCCTAACCAACTCTCTGGTTAGCTAATTACCAAAATCGGTCCAACCGAGTTTGGGTAATCGGTCTCACCAAGATTACGTTATGCCCTAATCCTAACCACATCGGTCCTACCGAGTTGCATGTCGGTCCCACCGAAAACCCTAATGGTCACTAGGTTTTCTAAATCGGTATGACCGAGTTTGTTGATTCGGTACCACCGAGATTGGTAAATTGTGTGTAACGGTTAGATTTTGTGTGGAGGCTATATATACCCCTCCACCTCCTCTTCATTCATGGAGAGAGCCATCAGAACAAACCTACACTTCCAACATACCAGTTTTGAGAGAGAACCACCTACTCATGTGTTGAGGCCAAGATATTCCATTCCTACCATATGAATCTTGATCTCTAGCCTTCCCAAGTTGCTTTCCACTCAAATCTTCTTTCCACCAGATCCAAATCCTATGAGAGAGAGTTGAGTGTTGGAGAGACTATCATTTGAAGCACAAGAGCAAGGAGTTCATCATCAACGTACCATTTGTTACTTCTTGGAGAGTGGTGTCTCCTAGATTGGCTAGGTGTCACTTGGGAGCCTCCGACAAGATTGTGGAGTTGAACCAAGGAGTTTGTAAGGCAAGGAGATCGCCTACTTCGTGAAGATCTACCGCTAGTGAGGAAAGTCTGTCGTGGGCAACGGCCATGGTGGGATAGACAAGGTTGCTTCTTCGTGGACCCTTCATGGGTGGAGCCCTCCGTGGACTCGTGCAGCCGTTACCCTTCGTCGGTTGAAGTCTCCATCAACGTGGATGTACGATAGCACCACCTATCGGAACCACGCCAAAAAAATCTATGTCTCCAATTGCGTTTGAATCCTCCAAAACCCTTCCCTTTACATTCTTGCAAGTTGCATGCTTTACTTTCCGCTGCTCATATACTCTTTGCATGCTTGCTTGCTATATGTTGTGAATGTTAAACTTGTGCCTAAACTCCACTTAAACTTAAAGAAGTTAAAAACTGCAACTTTGGTACTTAGTGTCTAATCACCCCCCCCCTCTAGACACCTCTTCTCAAGGTCCTACACTTGTCCAATTTCAACTAATTTTCTCAAGTTTGAAAATAATTAATTGGGTTCACAATCATAGAAGATGTCCAAGATAGTAATTTATGTGAAATCTCTCTTCCTTCAATATTCTTTCATAAATTGTTCAACTGACCAATGTTGTGTTTGCTAACTTTCAATAAATTTTACCACCTATACTTCTTATATCTAAAGTCATTACTCCCCATGGTGTAAACATATGAAACATATATAATTTCAGATTTATGATATTCAATTCATTCAACCATTTACTCATATGATATAAGTGAAGCACGAGAGTAAATGAAAAACTACTCCAAAAAGATATAAGTGAAGATCAATGAGTAGTCAAATAATTAAGTATCTATGTGAAGACTCTCTCTCATAAAAAAATTCGACCTTAAGTATTTTATTCAAACAACAAGCAAAAATAAAATAAAATGACATTCCAAGGATAGCACATATCATGTGAAGAAGCAAGAATTTAGGCTCAACCAAAACTAACAAATCATTGTTGAAGAAGAAAGGTGGGATGCCAACCAGGGCATCCCCAAGCTTAGATGCTTGAGACTTCTTGTAATATTAACTAGGGATTCCTTGGGTATCTCCTAGCTTGAGCTCTTGTGTATCCTCAATTCCTCTCATATCACAATTTCCCTAATTCTTAAAAATTTCATCCACACAAAACTCAACAAGAACTCATGAGATAAGTTAGTATAAATCAGGGCAAAACCTTATCATTCTCTATTGTACAAAAATCACTAAAATAATAATTTTACATTGCATACTAAATGCCTCTGCATATTTAATACTCCTATCCTCAAATAGAATCATTAAACAAGCAAACATATATAAACAATGCAATCATAACAACAATATGTCTAAACAGAATAGTCTGTAAAGTATTAAGGAAGATGCATACTTATTTGACTCAAAAAATTCGGAAAACTCACCACACTGTAGAAAATTTATCATATCTCATTGTGTTAAAATTTCAACATTTTATCACATTCTGACTTTTCTGGAGAATTTACGCAATAGCGTGTGATGTCTACTATGCAACTTTCTCCTTGTAGACATTGTTGGGCCTCCAAGTGCAGAGGTTTGTAGGATAGTAGCAAATTTCCCTCAAGTGGATGACCTAAGGTTTATCAATCCATGAGAGGTGTAGGATGAAGATGCTCTCCCTCAAGCAACCCTGCAACCAAATAACAAAGAGCCTCTTGTGTCCCTAACACACCCAATACAATGGTAAATTGTATAGGTGCACTAGTTCGGCAAAGAGATGGTGATATAAATGCAATATGGATGGTAGATATAGGTTTTTGTAATCTGAAAATATAAAAATAGCAAGGTGGCAAGTGGTAGAAGTGAGCGATAACGGTATTGCAATGCTTCGAAACAAGGCCTAGGGTTCATACTTTCACTACTGCAAGTTCTCGCAACAATAATAACATAATTGGATCGTATAACTATCCCTCAACATGCAACAAAGAGTCACTCCAAAGTCACTAATAGCAGAGAACAAACGAAGAGATTATTGTAGGGTACGAAAACACCTTAAAGTTATTCTTTCCGATCAATCCATTGGGCTATTCCTTAAAAGTGTCACAAACAGACCTAGAGTTCGTAGTGAAATAACACCTTAAGACACACATCAACCAAAACCCTAATGTCACATAGATACTTCAATGTCACCACAAGTATCCGTGGGTATGATTATACGATATGCATCATGATAACACACAAGTATAGGGGATCGCAACAGTTTTCGAGGGTAGAGTATTCAACCCAAATTTATTGATTCGACACAAAGGGAGCCAAAGAATATTCTCAAGTATTAGCAATTGAGTTGTCAATTCAACCACACCTGGATAACTTAATATCTGCAGCAAAGTATTTAGTAGCAAAGTAGTATGGAAGTAACGCTAACGGTAGCAAAAGTAACGGTAGCAGTTTTGTAGTAATTGTAACAGTGGCAATGACAAAGTAACTAAGCAAAGAGCAATATGTGAAAAGATAGTAGGAATTGGATCAGTGATGGATAATTATGTCAGATGCGATTCCTCATGTAATAGTTATAACATAGGGTGACACAGAACTAGCTCCAGTTCATCAATGTAATGTAGGCATGTATTCCGAATATAGTCATACGTGCTTATGGAAAAGAACTTGCATGACATCTTTTGTCCTACCTCCCATGGCAGCATGGTCCTATTGGAAACTAAGGGATATTAAGGCCTCCTTTTAATAGAGTACCGGACCAAAGCATTAGCACTTAGTAAATACATGAACTCCTCAAACTATGGTCATCACCGGTAAGTATCCTAATTATTGTCACTTCGGGGTTAACGGATCATAACACATAATAGGTGACTATAGACTTGCAAGATAGGATCAAGAACTCACATATATTCATGAAAACATAATAGGCCCAGATCTGAAATCATGGCACTCGGGCCCTAGTGACAAGCATTAAGCACAGCAAAGTCATAGCAACATCAATCTCAGAACATAGTGGATACTAGGGATCAAACCCTAACAAAACTAACTCGATTACATGGTGAATCTCATCCAACCCATCACCGTCCAGCAAGCCTACCATGGAATTACTCACCCACGGAGGTGAGCATCATGAAATTGGTAATGGAGGATGGTTGATGATGACGACGACGACGGACCCCCCCCCCCTCCCCGGAGCCCCGAACGAACTCCAGATCAGCCCTCTCGAGAGAGTTTAGGGCTTGGTGGCGGCTCCGTATCATAAAACGCGATGAATCCTTCTCTCTGATTTTTTTTCTCCTTGAACATGAATATATGGAGTTGGAGTTGAGGTCGGTGGAGCTTCAGGGGGGCACGAGGCAGGGGGCGCACCCTAGGGGGGGTGCATCCCCCACCCTCGTGGACGGGGTGTGGGCCCCCTGGTGCTGATTCTTTCGCTAGTATTTTTTTCTAATTCCAAAAAGTTGCTCCGTGGATTTCCAGGTCATTCCGAGAACTTTTATTTCTACACAAAAGCAACACCATGGCAGTTCTGCTGAAAACAGCGTTAGTCCGGGTTAGTTCCATTCAAATCATGCAAATTAGAGTCCAAAACAAGGGCAAAAGTGTTTGGAAAAGTAGATACGACGGAGATTTATAAACTCCCCCAAGCTTAAACCTTTACTTGTCCTCAAGCAATTCAGTTGATAAACTGAAAGTGATAAGGAAAAACTTTTACAAACTCTGTTTGCTCTTGTTGTTGCAAATATGTAAAGCCAACATTCAAGTTTTCAGCAAAGATTATGAACTAACCATATTCACAATAACACTTAGGTCTCATGTTTACTCATATCAATGGCATAATCAACTAACGAGCAATAATAATAAATCTCGGATGACAACACTTTCTCAAAATAATCATAATATGATATAACAAGATGGTATCTTGCATGCCCTTTCTGAGACCGCAAAACATAAATGCAGAGCACCTTTGAAGATCAAGGACTGACTAGACATTGTAATTCATGGTAAAAGAGATCCAGTCATACTCAATATAAATTAATAGTAATGGATACAAACGACAGCGGTGCTCTCCAGCGGGTGCTTTTTAATAAGAGGATGATGACACAACATAAAATTAAATAGATAGGCCCTTCGCAGAGGGAAGCAGGCATTTGTAGAGGTGCTAGAGCTCTATTTTGAAATAGAGATAAATAACATTTTGAGCGGTAATACTTTCATTGTCAACATAACAACTGAGAGATCTCGATATCTTCCATGCTACATGCATTATAGGCGGTTACCACACAGAATGGTAAAGTTTATACTCCCCACCACCAACAAGCATCAATCCATGGCTTGCCCGAAACAACGGGTGCCTCCAACTAACAACAATCCTGGGGGAGTTTTGTTTGTAACTATTTTGATTTGATTGAAGCATGGGACTGGGCATCCCGGTTACCAGCCATTTTCTCATGAGTGAGGAGCGGAGTCCACTCCTCTTTAGAATAACCCGCCTAACATGGAAGATACATACAGCCCTAGTTGATACATGAGCTGTTCGAGCATACAAATCAGAATTTCATTTGAAGCTTTAGAGTTTGGCACATACAAATTTACTTGGAACGTCAGGTAGATACCGCATATAGGAAGGTATGGTGGACTCATATGGAATAACTTTGGGGTTTATGGAAGTGGATGCACAAGCAGTATTCCCGTTTAGTACAAGTGATGGCTAGAAAGAGACTGGGAAGCGACCAACTAGAGAGCGACAACATTAATGAACATGCATTAAAATTAATCAACACTGAGTGCAAGCATGAGTAGGATATAATCCACCATAAACATAAATATCATGAAGGCTATGTTGATTTTGTTTCAACTACATGTGCCAAGTCAAGTCACTCGAATCATTCAAAGGAGGATACCACCCTATCATACCACATCACAACCATTTTAATAGCATGTTGGCACGCAAGGTAAACCATTATAAACTCCTAGCTAATTAAGCATAGCATAAGCAACTATAGTCTCTAATTGTCATTGCGAACATGTTTATTCATAATAGGCTGAATCAGGAACGATGAACTAATCATATTTACAAAAACAAGAGAGGTCGAGTTCATACGAGCTTCTCTCATCTCAATCATTTCATCATATATCGTCATTATTGCCTTCACTTTCATGACCGAACGGTGTGTATAATAATAATAGTGCATGTGCATTGGACTAAGCTGGAATCTACAAGCATTCAATTCAAGGGAGAAGACAAGGCAATATGGGCTCTTGGTTAAATCAACAATAATGCATATAAGAGCCACTCAACACTTTCATCATGGTCTTCTCCTCTTGACCCCCAAAGAAAAGAAAAGGAATAAAAACTATTTACACGGGAAAGCTCCCAACTAGCAAAAGAAGAACGAGAAATATTTTTGGGTTTTCTTTTAATTACTACTACTACAGGCATGGAAAGTAAACTAGCTAAAAGCTATAACTAATTTTTTTGGTTTTTCTTAGGGTTATTCAAGCACACAAGAAGAAAGCAAGAAAAGAAAATAAACTAGCATGGATAGTACAATGAAAAATAATAGCACCGACAACTAGAATGAGTGTGTGAACATGAATGTAATATCGGTGAGAAATACGTACTCCCCCAAGCTTAGGCTTTTGGCCTAAGTTGGTCTATGCCCATGGATCAAAGTGGTAGCTGGGGTCGTACTGAGATGCAGCAGCCACTACCTCATGAGCTGCAGCTTGGAGGCGAGCTGCTTCCGTCCTCCTCTCGTACTCGTTCGCCTCCTCCCTGGTTATAATATATCTCCTTTTTTGCCTGAAAGTCAAATAAACTAGGAGCATGGAGAGCAACATGGACAGTGCGACGTCTGTCAAAGATTAATCGGTATTGAAGGAACTGTTTATTCCTCTCTAGAAACTGATGGCTAACCATGGCATTATAATCTAGATAAGCAGGAGGCAACTCCATATCACTTCCATGTATGGGTATACCAAGATAATTAGCCACACGAGTTGCATAAATCCCACCAAACAAATCTCCACATGTACCATTAAGATGTAGCCTATGTGCAACAATAGCCCCCAAGTTATATTGTTTATGACCTTATACAGCACTCTTGAGAACACTAAGATCTGGAGCACACATGTGACAAGCTTCATCTTTACCATTAATGCTTCTACCTATGAAAAGAGCAAAATAATGTATAGCAGAAAATGAATGCTCCATATGGTAGCTTGTGTGATTTCTCTAGATTCACCCACAGTGATACTAGCAAGAAAGTCTTTATATTCAGATTTACGAGGTTCATTGACATTGCCCCACTGCGGGAGTTTACAAGCAGTATTAAAATCTTCTAGGTCCCTGGTATATGATTTATCATAAAGATCAAATAAGACAGTGTGAGTATTGTGTGTAGACGTGAATTTAAACCTTCTCACAAAGGAATCGGTAAGGTAGTAGTGTTGGGAGCACTTATCTGACATGAAGTCCTCAAGGTCGGCGTTACACACATATGCGTCAAATTCATCCTTAGTGCCTGCCTTGACAATAAATTCCTCTGACGGCCATTCACAAGGCTGTACTTGAGCTTCCCTCGGTGGTTCATCGTCCGGCTCACGTATTGCGAGCCTGGGTCCTTGCTTCCTTGAAGAACCGCCCTAGTACATTTTCCTAGACATAATTCTTCCTCCAAAAAAATTCTGAAATTTTTAGTAACTCAAAATAAAAGTGAACCAAACTCAACAAAATTGATAGCAACTACTCCCACAAGTGCTTAGAGACTATATCATGCACTAGAACTACTTGGGACCATATAAATTTGACATGCAAGCTCAAGAACAGGGTCACCTAGGTAGCAAAAATTTGCAATGAATAAAGAACTAGAACAAAAACTAATTGGACCATTCGAGGAGTCACATACCAAAGAACAATCCCCCAAAGCAGTTTTGTGAATGGACTTTTGAGCAAGGAGATCGAAAATGGCAGTAAAATGAGCTAGAACTCGTGCTTGAGCTGGATGGTGATTTTTTGGAGGAAGATGAAGTCTGTGGGTGCAGGAATAAGTGGAGGGGGGCCACCGTGGGCCCACAAGGCAGGGGGCGCGCCCCATGGGGGTGGGCGTGCCCTGGGCCTTTGTGGCTAGGTGCTTGCTCCCCCTACTACGTTCTTAGTGCCAGATATTCTCAAATATTTCAGAAAAAATCATATTAAATTTTCAGGGATTTGGAAAACTTTTATTTTTGGGGTATTGCACGGATAAATCAGAAAACAGATAGAAAATACTATTTTTGCTTTATTTAATCTAAATAACAGAAAGTAAAAGGAGGGTACAGAAGGTTGTGCTTTCTAACTTCATCCATCTCATGCTCATCAAAAGGAATCCACTAACAAGGTTGATCAAGTCTCGTTAACAAACTTGTTCCGAATCGCATGAAACCGGAGAAATTTTGAATAACACTAAGTTACCTCAACGGGGATATGTACATCCCCAATAATAAGAATATCATATTTCTTCTTGACAGTAGGAAGAGGAAATTCAAAAACTCCAATAATAGTTGATGGAATTTTTCTAATAGAATTGATACTGTGGACTTGAGGTTGTTTCCTCGGAAAGTGTATCGTATGCTCATTACCATTAACATGAAAAGTAACATTGCCTTTGTTGCAATCAATAGCAGCCCCTGCAATATTCAAAAAGGGTCTACTAAGGATAATCGACATACTATCGTCCTCGGGAATATCAAGAATAACAAAGTCAGTTAAGATAGTAACATTTGCAACCACAACAGGCACATCCTCACAAATACCGACAGGTATAGCAGTTGATTTATCAACCATTTGCAAAGATATTTCAGTAGGTGTCAACTTATTCAATTCAAGTCTACGATATAAAGAGAGAGGCATAACAGTAACACTGGCTCCAAGATCACATAGAGCAGTTTTAACATAGTTTCTTTTAATGGAGCATTGTATAGTTGGTACTCCTGGATCTCCAAGTTTCTTAGGTATTCCACCCATAAAAGTATAATTAGCAAGCATGGTGGAAATTTCAGCTTCCGGTATCCTTCTTTTATTTTTAATAATATCTTTCATGTACTTAGCAGAAGGACTCACTTTAAGCATATCAGTCAAACGCATATGCAAAAAGATAGGTCTAATCATTTCAGCAAAGCGCTCAAAATCCTCATCATCCTTTTTCTTGGATGGCTTAGGAGGAAAAGGCATGGGTTTCTGAACCCATGGCTCTCTTTCTTTACCGTGCTTCCTAGCAACAAAGTCTCTCTTATCATAATGTTGATTCTTTGATTTTGGATTATCAAGATCAACAACGGGTTCAACCTCTACATCATTGTTATTGCTAGGTTGAGCATTAACATGAACATCATCATTAACATTATCACTAGGTTCATGTTCATTACCATATTGTGTTTCAGCATCAGAAATAGAAATATCATTGGGATTCTCAGGTGTGTCTACAACAGGTTCACTAGAAGCATGCAAAGTCCTATCATATTTCTTCTTCTTCCTAGAAGGCCTAGGTGCATCAACAATATTTCTCTGAGAATCTTGCTCAATTCTCTTAGGGTGGCCCTCAGGATACAAAGGTTCCTGAGTCATTTTACCTCCTCTAGTTGCTACTCTAACAGCAAAGTCATGTTTATTATTATTCAATTCATTGAGCAAATCATTTTGAGCCTTAAGCACTTGTTCTACTTGAGTGGTAACCACAGAAGCATGTTTACTAATGAGTTTAAGTTCACCCTTAACTCTAGACATATAATCACTCAAGTGTCCAATCATATAAGCATTACTTTTCAATTGTCTACCAACATAACCATTGAAGTTTTCTTGTTTAGCCATAAAGTCATCAAATTCATCCAAGCATTCGCTAGCAAACTTAGTAGACGGGATTTCAACTTTATCATATCTATAGAGAGAATTTACCTTGACTACATGTGTCGGGTTATCAAGACCATGCATTTCTTCAATAGGTGGTATATTAAGGCCATGTATTTCTTCAATAGGAGGTAAATTCTTAACATCTTCAGCTTTAATACCTTTTTCGTTCATAGATTTATTTGCCTCTTGCATATCTTCAGGACTGAGAAATAGAACACCTCTTTTCTTTGGAGTTGGCTTAAGAGTTGGTTCAGGAAGTGTCCAATTGTTTTCATTAGTCAACATATTATTCAATAACAATTCAGCTTGCTCGACTGTCCTTTCCCTGAAAACACAACCAGCACAACTATCCTGGTGGTCTCTGGAAGCATCGGTTAGTCCATTATAAAAGATATCAAGTATTTCATTTTTCTTGAGAGGATGATCAGGCAAAGCATTAATCAATCGGAGAAGCCTCCCCCAAGCTTGTGGGAGACTCTCTTCTTCAATTTGCACAAAATTATATATTTCCCTTAAGGCAGCTTGTTTCTTATGAGCGGGGAAATATTTAGCAGAGAAGTAATAAATCATATCCTGGGGACTACGCACACAACCAGGATCAAGAGAATTAAACCATGTTTTAGCATCACCCTTTAATGAGAACAGAAATATCTTAAGGATATAATAGTAGCGAGTTATCTCATCATTAGTGAATAGGGTGGCTATATCATTTAACTTAGTAAGATGTGCCACAACAGTTTCAGATTCATAGCCATAGAAAGGATCATATTCAGCCAAGGTTATTATCTAAGGGTCGACAGAGAAATCATAATCCTTATCAGTAACACAGATAGGTGAAGTAGCAAAAGCAGGGTCATATTTCATTCTAGCATTCAGAGACTTTTGTTTCAGCTTAGCTAATAACTTCTTAAGATCAGATCTATCCTTGCAAGCAAGAAAATCTCTAGCAGTTTCTTCATCCATAACATAACCCTCAGGAATACAGACAATTTATATTTAGGGGCAGAACCTTCATCATCACTTTCATCAATAATTTCAGTTTCAATAATTTCATTCTCTCTAGCCCTAGCAAGTTGTTCATCAAGAAATTCACCTAATGGCATAGTAGTATCAAGCATAGAAGTAGTTTCATCATAAGTATCATGCATAGTAGAAGTGGCATCATCAATAACATGCGACATATCAGAATTAATAGCAGAAGCAGGTTTAGGTGTCACGAGTTTACTCATAACAGAAGGAGAATCAAGTGCAGAGCTAGATGGCAGTTCCTTACCTCCCCTCGTAGTTGAGGGATAAATCTTAGTTATTTCGTCTTTAAAGTTCCTCATAGTGACCAGCAGATATAAATCCCAAGTGACTCAAAGAATAGAGCTATGCTCCCCGGCAACGGCGCCAGAAAATAGTCTTGATAACCAACAAGTATAGGGGATCGCAACAGTTTTCGAGGGTAGATTATTCAACCCAAATTTATTGATTAGACACAAGGGGAGCCAAAGAATATTCTCAAATATTAGCAGTTGAGTTGTCAATTCAACCACACTTGGATAACTTAATATCTGCAGCAAAGTATTTAGTAGCAAAGTAGTATGGAAGTAATGGTAATGGTAGCAAAAATAATAGTAGCAGTTTTGTAGTAATTGTAACAGTGGCAATGGCAAAGTAACTAAGCAAAGAGAAATATGTGAAAAGCTCGTAGGCATTGGATCAGTGATGGATAATTATGTCTGATGCGATTCCTCATGTAATAGTTATAACATAGGGTGACACAGAACTAGCTCCAGTTCATCAATGTAATGTAGGCATGTATTCCAAATATAGTCATATGAGCTTATGGAAAAGAACCTGCATGACATCTTTTGTCCTACCCTCCCATGGCAGCGGGGTCCTATTGAAAACTAAGGGATATTAAGGCCTCCTTTTAATAGAGTACCGGACCAAAGCATTAGCACTTATTGAATACATGAACTCCTCAAACTATGGTCATCACCAGTAAGTATCTCGATTATTGTCACTTCGGGGTTAACGGATCATAACACATAATAGGTGACTATAGACTTGCAAGATAGGATCAATAACTCACATATATTCATGAAAATATAATAGGTTCAGATCTGAAATCATGGCACTCGGGCCCTAGTGACAAGCATTAAGCATAGCAAAGTCATAGCAACATCAATCTCAGAACACAGTGGATACTACGGATCAAACCCTAACAAAACTAACTCGATTACATGGTAAATATCATCCAACCCATCACCGTCCTGCAAGCCTACGATGGAATTACTCACGAACAGCAGTGATCATCATGAAATTGGTGACGGAGGATGGTTGATGATGACGACGACGACGGACCCCCCTCTCCGAAGCCCCGAACGGGCTCCAGATCAGCCCTCCTGAGAGAGTTTAGGGCTTGGCGGCGGCTCTGTATCGTAAAACATGATGAATATTCTCTTTGATTTTTTTTCTCCCTGAACGTGAATATATGGAGTTGGAGTAGAGGTCGGTGGAGCTTCAGGGGACCCACGATGCAGGGGGCGCGCCCCCACCCTCATGGACAGGGTGTGGGGCCCCTAGTGCTGATTCTTTCGCCCGTATATTTTATTAATTCGAAAAAGTTGCTCTATGGATTTTCAAGTCATTCCGAGAACTTTCATTTTTGCACAAAAATAACACCATGGCAGTTCTTCTGAAAACAACGTTAGTCCGGGTTAATTCCATTCAAATCATGCAAGTTTGAGTCCAAAACAAGGGGAAAAGTGTTTGCAAAAGTAGATGCGACAAAGACGTATCACATCACACAATCTCAGTTTCATCTATTCAACCAACACAAAGAACTTCAAAGAGTGCCCCAAAGTTTCTACCAGAGAGTCATGACGAAAACGTGTGCCAACCCCTATGCATAAGTTCACAAGGTCACGGAACCCGCAAGTTGATCACCAAAACATACATCAATTATATCACGTGTATCCCATTGTCACCACAGATAAGCACATGCAAGACATACATCAAGTGTTCCCAAATCCTTAAAGACTCAATCCGATAAGATAACTTCAAAGGGAAAACTCAATCCATTACAAGAAAGTAGAGGAGGAGAAACATCATAAGATCCAATTATAATAGCAAAGCTCGTGGTACATCAAGGTCGTGCCAAATCAAGAACACGAGAGAGAGAGAGAGAGAGAGAGAGAGAGAGAGAGAGAGATCAAACACATAGCTACTGGTACATACCCTCAGCCTGAAGGGTGAACTACTCCCTCCTCATCATGGAGAGCGCCGGGATGATGAAGATGGCCACCGGTGATGGATCCCCCCTCCGGCAGGGTGCCGGAACAGGGTCCCAAGAGGTTTTTCGTGGCTACAGAGGCTTGTAGCGGCGGAACACCCGATCTAGGTTTCTTTTCGGGGGTTTCTGTATTTATAGGAATTTTTGGCGCCGTTCTCACATCAGGGGGGTCTCCGAGTCATCCATGAGATAGGAGGGCGCGCCTAGGGGGGTAGGGTGCGCCCTCCACCCTCGTGGATGGCTCGGGACTCTTCTGGCCCAACTCTTTTACTTCGGGGGCTTCTTTTGGTCCATAAAAAAGCATCAAAAATTGGCACGTCAATTGGTCTCCGTTTGGTATTCTTTTTCTGTAAAACTCAAAAACAAGGAAAAAAACAGAAACTGGCACTGGGCTCTAGGTTAATAGGTTAGTCCCAAAAATCATATAAAATAGCATATAAATGCATATAAAACATCCAAGATGGATAACATAATAGCATGGAACAATCAAAAATTATAGATACGTTGGAGACGTATCACCATCCCCAAGCTCAATTCTTGCTCGTCCTCGAGTATTTAAATGATAAAAAACAGAATTTTTGATGTGGAATCCTTCCTAACATATTTATCAATGTAATCTTCCCTATTGTGGCAAGAATATTCAGATCCATAAGATTCAAAACAAAAGTTTAATATTGACATAAGAATGATAATACTTCAAGCATACTAACAAAGCAATCATACCGTCTCAAAACAACATGGCCAAAGAAAGCTATCCCTACAAAATCATATAATCTGGCTATGCTCTATCTTCATCACACAAAATATTTAGATCATGCACAACCCCGGTTTCAGCCAAGCAATTGTTTCATACTATAGTATTCTCAAACTTTTTCAACTTTCATGCAATACATGAGTGTGAGCCATGGACATAGCACTATAGGTTGAATAGAATTGTGGTTGTGGAGAAGACAAAAAAGGAGAAGATAGTCTCACATCAATAGGTGTATCAACGGTCTATGGAGATGCCCATCAATAGATATCAATGTGAGTGAGTAGGGATTGCCATGCAATGGATGCACTAGAGCTATAAGTGTATGAAAGCTCAAAAAGAAACTAAGTGGGTGTGCATCCAACTCACTTGCTCATGAAGACCTAGGGCATTTTGAGGAAGCCCATTATTCGAATATACAAGCCAAGTTCTATAATGAAAAATTCCCACTAGTATATTATAACACCCCGGTGTAATGATGCTACAGTAACCCCTGGGGTTAAGTTAATCTTTTTGCTAAACATGTGCCTGATCATTATAATCTCATTTTTCTTTCAACTTCCCCTTTGAATGCAAATTTAATGCTAAGTGAAATTCAAAATTTCTCAAACATGAAAACAAAAATGTTCATCATGTGCCAAAGTTTCCACAACTAATATTGGTGGTGAACCAACATTTTAGCAAAGGGTTTAAGTGGCCTAAACTACTTAAAACAGTGACCTAAGCAATAAATTAAATGCCCTTTTAGTTTATAAAATCGGCAACTATTCCAAAAACCTCCCATCCTTTTTGTGGCAGTGCACTTTAATTCTTTGAAATTGTTTTGGCCAGTGGCATAATTTTGCAAAGTCATTATTGGCTAAAAGGAAAATGCAAAAGCTGCTGAAAATAAATAAAAAGGAAAAACTCAAAGAAAAGGAAAAGGGAGAGAGAGAGAGAGCAACCCCCCTCCTCCCTAGACTACACCCACCTGGGCCGGCCCACTCCAGCTGGCCAGCCCACTCCCCCTCCCCGGTCGTCTCCCCCCTCACATTTTTCCACAACCCGAGTCGCTACAGCGTGCCCGTCGCCGTCCAACCACCTCGCCGGCGACGCCCAACGAGGGGATAAGGCCCCAGACGCCTCGGGCTCCCTCCCCACTCGCCCACTTGCCCCCTCTCTCCCTCGTCGCTCTCTCCCACGCCCTCCAGATCCCCTGCCCTCCTCAACCGAGCGCCGCCATCGCCATGAATGTGTCGTAGCCACGGCCACCGGCCACTCCACGCCTCGCCAGCACGTCCACGAGACGCGCCGTCCTCGGCTACACCCTCTGCACCTACTGGAGCGAGAAGGGAGCCACCACCATGAGCCCGACGACCCCTTCTTCCTCCTGCGGCTGTGTTCGTCTCCGGTGCCGATTCGCCGCCATTGGTCCTCCCCGATCCCGCTAACGCACACCTACAGGCTCACGGTGAGCAGCTGCATCGCCTCCCCCTCTCTCCGGCCTCTCCCCGTAGCCGCAGCCGCCGCTTTTGCCGCACCCAAACACCTCGTCGCGGATGAGCTCGTAGTCATTGTAACATCCCAAATTTTCAATTTGGAATGTTATACATAGATCATCATTGCATATCATATTTTGTTGCATCTTTGGCTCGATCCTAGAAATTCTATGGAACTCAAGGACCCTCGGAGAGAGTTGGGGCTTTCGTTATTTTCTTATTTGAGTTTTTCTCAAATTTTGAAAAGAGGATCATTGATTTTATTTATTTTATCTTCAATTATTTCTACTACCAAATATTCAGAGAGGGAATAAAATGACTTTCCCAAAATAAAGAAATAATGAAGATTTAATAAAAAAATCAAATAAGTTTTATTTTGGAAGTTTTCGCCTTTTATTTGAATTTAGGAAAAATGTGCATTTTTCAAAATTGCACTTAGGCCCCAAATAAATGTTCATCTTGTCCGGCTTTATTTTAGAAGTTGGGGAAAATTTATTTCGGGAATTTTGGAGACAGTTTAGTATTTCTTTTTATTTTTCTTCTGCACGAAATTATTTTTTTAAAAAACGCGAACCGCCTATTGGCCGTGCCCGAGCGGGACTCCGCCCTGGGGCGTCTTTAAATAGCGCCGCCCCGAGCCCCCCCTCCCCCCAGGCCCAGCCGCCCGCCCCGCC
>NC_057801.1:472084089-472089750 GCF_018294505.1 Triticum aestivum
GCGTGTCGCCGGTTTTTTTTATAAAACTGAGCGGTTTTTCTTCTGTTTTTTCGGTTTTTCGTTAGATCGGTTTTATTTTTTTGGTTCGGTTAAATAGCGAGCATTCGCTCGTTCGTTCGTTTTAACGAACGTATTTGTCAGATCTGTTTAGTCAACGAACGTTCGTTCGTCAGCCTGTTCGTCGTTTTTCTTTTTCTCGGATTTAATCCGCGATTTTTCTGATCGCGATTCCAGATCCGATTTTCGTTTTAGTATAACTTTTCGCTCGTTTATCGGAATCAGGCGATTCAAGCGCCTGGAGTTTCGTCTCGAAACCCTATTTCCGAATAATCAACTTAAACAAGTTTTTGCTTCTGTAAAAATTTGACTTAGATCCAGATTAGTAAAACGAAGTTGTTTTCTTTCGCCGTTTGACTTTCGTTGCTTTGTTTCATTTGGTTCTTTTTGCAAACCGGAGTTCTTAAGTTGAACATTCTGGTTGGATCTTTTATTCGAGTTTTACTAGTGCATTAGATGAGTACTTATTGTATGTTTGTTTGTTTGTTTGTCTGCGATAGAATACCCAGAGTGCGCCGCCTGTTACTTCGAGTCTCTAGGTTTTGCGGATCATCAGCAAGGCAAGTAACACTTTGATCATACCTTTTCTCATACCCAGTTTTATGCATTAGACCACTCCTCAAACAATTGCATGATTAGGATCTAATTAAATTGTGGGATGGGAAGTAGATGAGGTAGTACCTATTACCTGTTTTATTTTCAAAACCCTGGGAGTTACTTCTAAGTTTGCTTTTTATGCCATGCTATGCTAGTAGACATGGATTGGGTGAGTGTATCCATGACAGATGTGAGATTGTTAATCAATGGTTTATTTAAGGTGGCAACTTAAACACACATCTGTGTGGATTGAGACACCTGGTTTCTATCAGGACTTGCCTGTATTTCTTCGGACCGCCACCCAGGCTCAAAGGGATCACGAGATTATTCAAACTAGAAACTTATGTGTGCAGCCCAAAGCCATTATGGGCTCTGGCATAGTTGACTAAGTCATGCGAACTCTTACGGGTAGACTAGCAGATGTAGGGGAAAGTAGGTGTACCGGTCTACCCACATATAAGGTGCTAGTGCTTCCGAAAGACTATGTCTCGGTCATCCGTTTCTCAAACACCATGTAGTGTGAGGAATCAAACGGAGGCGATCGAGTCTTGTGGTGAAAAGTGCGCAAATCTCTGCAGAGTGTATAAACTAATCATGGTTAGCCGTGCCCCCGGTTATGGACGTTTTGAGTATCTAGTACCTGGATATCATGTGAATCTCATCATGTTACTTTAATCTAATATTGTTGGGTTTGATGAGTACTTTTATTTGGGATTGAGAATGCTGTCAACCATTCTCAATGTTTAACAACCACCATGATAGTTAATTAAATTTATTCCTTTGCAGTAGGGGAAAATTGGCTTTATGCAAAACTGTAACCATAGAGCTTTTACACCAGCCAAATTGCATGTAGTGTAGCTTATTCCATTGTTATTCTCTATGTGTTACTTGCCAGCATATTCCATGTGCTGACCTGTTTTCGGGCTGCAACGTTTCATGTTGCAGACTTTTCAGACGACGAGTAAGGTGCTTTTAGGTTGTGGTTCTATACTCAGTGATGCCATTGGAGTTGATGGACTCTCTTATCTTCCAAGCCTTCCGCTGTTATCGTTTTTAGATGGCCTTAAGCCATATATATTTTAATAAGTTCTCTTTTGAGACATTCGATGTAATAAGTGTGTGGTTGCTACTCTGTTATAAATCCTCCAAGTATTGTGTGGTGTCAGCATTACTGATCCAGGGATGACACTGAGCACAGAGATCAGACTGGTTGAGGTCTGGTCGCTACAAGGTGGTATCAGAGCACATGCTCACTGTAGGACACAGCCACTAAGCTAAAGCCCTAGATCACTAATCTTTCTTCTCATTTCTGATTCCTCATCTTTTCTATTCCTTAGGATGGCGGATGCAAGGATCAAGTTCGCACAACCAGATGAGAATTCACCTTTTGGATGTCACTTGAAGGAAGCCACTAGATACCTGAACATAGGAGTACCAAGCTTCACCGGTACTTTCAACGCCACTTTACCCGAAGAGGAGCGCTGGAGGATTCAAGTCAACATTCCAGGAAGGACATTTGCGCCAGTCACGGAGCCAATAGAGTTTACCTTTGATGTACCAACATGGAGCCTAGGAAAAAGCATGGCAGCTCACATTGCCATGGGACGGATTGGACAAGTTTACCACAACGACCTCAAGAATACTATCTACCAGATTTGTGGGCGCCGAGATGAGCATTGGGAGATGATCACCACCAGGAGGGACAGATCAATCACAGCTTATATTCAGGAGTTAAACCAACACATCCGACGCCAAGAGAATCAAATGGGCGCAGATATGGAGGAACTACAGAAGGCTATGACCAGGATCAAGGAGCTTGAAGCAGAACTCAAGGCTACACGTAAAGACTATATGGAAGAAATCATCGCTCTAGTAAGACAGAACGGTGACTTTAAGGAGAAGATTGGAGTATTCATGGGAGGATCAGCACCCAGAGAGGAAGAGGATGAACCTACTTGCCCAGATAATTATATCATCATCGACGACACCGACTCGGATCCCAACGACAGCGATGATGACTATGTTGATGAAGCTGGAGTAGATATCATGGAATCTTCATCGGAGCAGTTTTTCTAGTTGACCACCATAACAGTAGTAGAATTTTCCACCATTTAATTAGTTTTATTCCAAGCACTTTTGTAATGATAGTTAGACCGTCATATGCCCTTGTTTGAATTGTTTGGAATGATATTGTGTGTTTTGTCTCATGTGCATATGGGTAGTGTTATCCCACTAGACCTCATTCTATTCTTAACTCTCCCCTTTAAACCCTCAGATGCCTCCGAGACGCGACCCCGAGTTTGTTTTTTCCGCCAAAGATCACTCAGTTGATTCAGCAGCAGAATACCTTGATTCAAACATTGGTACAGAACCAAGGCAACAACAACAACAACCCACCACCACCACCACCTGTTGACCATCTGGCACGTTTCTTAAAGTTGAATCCGCCGGTGTTTTCCAGTAGCACCGAGCCGATAGTAGCAGATGATTGGCTCCGTAAGATAGGGAGGGAGTTGACCACTGCAGGATGCACGGATGGAGAAAAGGTGAAGTTTGCCGCACATCAGCTTGACGGACCCGCAGCAGCATGGTGGGAGTATTTTACAGCCACTTACCCTATAGACACTGTCACATGGAATCAGTTTCAGCAAGCTTTTCGTACTGCCCATGTTTCAGCAGGAGCTATGGCCATGAAGAAGCGTGAGTTTCGCAACTTACGCCAAGGAGGACGGACAGTTGGCCAGTATGTGGATGATTTTAGTAAGCTAGCATGTTATGCCCCAGATGACGTTGCTACGGACGCAGCTAAGCAGGAGAAGTTTCTAGAAGGACTGCATGATGAGCTGAGCATGCAGTTGATGGTAGCCACTTTCAATAACTACCAGGAGTTAGTAGATCGTGCTCTTATGATTGAGGGGAAGCAGCAGCAGATTGACAATCGTAAGAGGAAGTATGCACAGGGGAAGTACAATTCTGGAGCTCAGCAGAAGCCACGTTTTACCCCAAAGTCAGGGGGACATTTTCAGCATACTCATGGAGGAGGTAGCTCGCACAATCATAATGGTGCAAAGAATGGAAATGGGAATGGAGGAAGCAATGGACAAAGCCACACGAACCCGTCAACACCATCCAAGGCAGACTTGAGTCATATCACTTGTTATAAGTGTCATAAGACTGGGCATTATGCAAATGATTGCCCAGAAGCTCAAAATGGAAATGGCAATGGAAGCTCAGGAAAGAAGCCGAACCCTTTCAACAGGGGGCAAGTGAACCACGTTACTGTGGAGGAGGTTGAAGCTCAGCCAAATGCAGTAATAGGTAAGTTTTTGGTTAAGGCATTTACTGCAGTTCTTCTTTTTGATACTGGTGCATCGCATTCATACATATCAAGGGGATTTGTGAATAAGTTTAGCCTGCCCACTTAGACTCTTAAGACACCTATGCTAGTGAGTTCACCGGGAGCTGAGTTTATGGTCAGTCAAGGATGCTTTCAGGTGCCATTAAGTATAGGAAGGCATGTTTTCCCAACGGATTTAATTATATTGGAATCCCAAGGTTTGGATGTAATTCTTGGTATGGATTGGCTGTCAATGTATGGAGGGAACATTGATTGCGCCAGTAAGTCGATTTTTCTTACGACACCAGAAGGAAGAAAAATCAAGTATGTATCACGGCATGAGCCAAGAAGAGCACATGTAAATTCCTTATCAGGAGTTGTGCAGGAGGAAGTACCAGTGGTAAGGGATTTCCCCGATGTATTTCCAAAAGAGTTGCTAGGCATGCCACCGGATAGGGACATTGAGTTCTTAATTGAACTACTGCCAGGCACTGGACCTATATCCAAGAGACCGTACAGGATGCCAGCCCAAGATTTGGAGGAAATTAAGAAGCAGATCAAGGAGTTGTTGGATAAAGGTTTTATTCTCCCAAGTTCTTCGCCTTGGGGATCGCCAGTACTTCTCGTGGAAAAGAAGGATGGATCGTTAAGAATGGTTGTCGATTATCGCGGATTGAAAGCGCTTTGGAGTTAAAGGCAAGTTAGCACCACGTTTTGTGGGGCCATACAAGGTTTTGGAACACATGGGAGAAGTAGCCTACAAGTTGGAATTACCTGAAGGATTGTCAGGAGTTCACGATGTGTTCCATATTTCACAGTTGAAGAAGTGTCACGCAGAAATAGCCGATATACCACTGAGAGATACTGTGCCACTGGAAGCAATTCAGTTGAAGGATGATTTGACTTATGAGGAGAAACCAGTTAGAATTCTGGATTATGCCAGTCGAGTTACCCACAGTAAGGTTATCAAGTTTTGCAAACTTCAGTGGAGCCACCACACCGAGGAGGAAGCCACCTGGGAACGAGAGGAAGATCTGCTCAAGGACCACCCTCACCTATTTTCTAGCCAACCCGAATCTCGAGGGCGAGATTCATCTTAAGGGGTGTAGGTTTGTAACATCCCAAATTTTCAATTTGGAATGTTATACATAGATCATCATTGCATATCATATTTTGTTGCATATTTGGCTCGATCCTAGAAATTCTATGCAACTCAAGGACCCTCGGAGAGAGTTGGGGATTTCGTTATTTTCTTATTTGAGTTTTTCTCAAATTTTGAAAATAGGATCATTGATTTTATTTATTTTATATTCAATTATTTCTACTACCAAATATTCAAAGAGGGAATAAAATGACTTTCCAAAAATAAAGAAATAATGAAGATTTAATAAAAAAATCAAATAAGTTTTATTTTGGAAGTTTTCGCCTTTTATTTGAATTTAGGAAAAATGTGCGTTTTTCAAAATTGCACTTAGGCCCCAAATAAATG
Source organism: Triticum aestivum (assembly GCF_018294505.1). Lineage (NCBI taxonomy): Eukaryota > Viridiplantae > Streptophyta > Magnoliopsida > Poales > Poaceae > Triticum > Triticum aestivum. The sequence goes on from NC_057801.1 coordinate 472,089,570, forward strand.
TTCATCTTGTCCGGCTTGATTTTAGAAGCCGGGGAAAATTTATTTCGGGAATTTTGGAGACCATTTAGTATTTCTTTTTATTTTTCTTCTACGCGAAATTATTTAAAAAAAACGCGAACCGCCTACGGGCCGTGCCCGAACGGGACTCCGCCCGGGGGCCTCTTTAAATAGCACCGCCCCG
>NC_057801.1:472408587-472511225 GCF_018294505.1 Triticum aestivum
GGGGGTATCCAGACAGCCGGACTATATACATCGTCTGAACTATTGAAGCGTGAAGATACAAGACTCAAGACTCCGGCTCGTGTCCGGATGGGACTCTCCTTTGCGTGGAAGACAAGCTTGGAGATCCGGATATTATATTTCCTTCCTTTAAACCGACTCCATGTAAACCCTAGCCCTCTCTGGTGTCTATATAAACCAGAGAGGATGGTCCTTAGAAGGCCGATCACATTTACAATCATACCATCATAGGCTAGCTCCTAGGGCTTAGTCTCTACGATCTCATGGTAGACCTACTCTTGTACTACTCATATCTTCAATATTAATCAAGCAGGAAGTAGGGTTTTACCTCCATCGAGAGGGCCCGAACCTGGGTAAACATTGTGTCCCTTGCTTCCTGTTACCATCAGCCTAAGACGCACAGATCGGGACCCCCTAGCCGAGATCCGCCGGTTTTGACACCGACATTGGTGCTTTCATAGAGAGTTCCTCTGTGTCGTCGCTTTGAGGCTTGATGGCGTTTTCAATCACCAACAACACGGTCTAGGGTGAGACTTTTCTCCCCGGACAGATCTTCGTGTTCGGCGGCTTCGCGCTGCGGGCCAATTCGCTTGGTCATCTGGAGCAGATCGACAGCTACGCCCCTGGCCACCAAACGAGGTTTGGAAACTTGAACTACACGACGGATATTCGCGGCGACTGGATCTTCAACGGATTCGGCCCTATGCCAGGAGCGCCGGACAGTCACGACGAGCACGGCCTAGACCTGCTGTCGGATAATGCTCGGGACATCACCCCTGTAGTAGCCCCGGATCTAAATCCGAAGCAGGTTGCATTGCCCAAGGGCGGAGGGGTAGACCCCTCCCCGCAGGCCGTATACTCATCGGCGGTGGAGCCGAACACATGTCTCACCTCTGTGGAGGCCTGTAACCCCGGGCCCCCCGGACTCGTATCCGGTTGTTGGTTCCGGTCCGCACACCCTCGAGCCAGGTTGGGCTCCGGTAATGGAGTTTACCACTGCGGACATCTTTCAGCACTCGCCCTTTGGCGACATGCTGAACTCATTAAAGTCTCTCTCTTTGTGAGGAGGCTCTGGGCCGAACTATGTCCGGCTTGAGTGGGAAGCAGGTGACGAAGGAATTCGCTGCCCACCCACCACCCACTTCATTGCCACAGTCAATGATTTAACCGACGTGCTTGACTTCGACTCCGAAGACATCAACAGTATGGACGATGATGCAGGAGACGTACAGGAGCCAGCGCTCACAGGGCGGTGCACAGCCACCTCTTCATACGATATATATATGGTGGACACTCCGAAAGAAACCAATGGCGATGAGGCAACAGAGGATAACCCCTCCAAGAAGAAAGCAAAGCATGGGCGTTGCCAACGCCGCTCCAAGCCTCGCCAAGGCAATACCGGCACCGGAGACGAAAACAATCCGGACGGCATCGACGATGAATACAACCCCGATCAGCCCGCCTTCGAGCGGGCCGAGCAGGAAGATGGGCAGATAGCCCAGACGAACAGGCGACGAACGGGTAACCGGAGGAGGACAACTACATGCCCCCCTCTGAAGACGAGATTAGCCTCGGCGATTGTGTCCCGGTTCTTCCGGATGAGCACCTCAGTAGAGAAAGCCGAAAACTGACCGGCATGATGTGGCGAGAGCTGGTCGTTGTTCAAGAGGTCTTAAAATCTTTAAAGATTTTTCCGCTTTAGGCGATAAATCGGCTTCGTCCGATCTAGGCGTATATAGCGCCCCAATTCGGCCCTCCGAACTCTAGGGGCTTCGCCGAAATTTAAAATTGTAGACTTCTATGGCTAAGTGAAGGTTATAAAGCCGCATAGTCTGATTGCCTTGTTCGCTGCGCCGGACACCTCCTTAAGGGACCAAACATTTGGATAAAAAGTGTCCAGGTTTTCCATGCACACCCCAGTACTAGTTATGTGGGGGTGGAATCTGACGACTGGCCTACTTTCACAATTTTATAAACAGTCGCACAGAAGGTAATATTTTGAATAACAAAAGTGCTACATAGTGCAAGTAACTTCGTCCTTAAATTACAAACATGACAGAAGTGAATTCATTCTAAAATTGTGTCCTTGGTACATTCATTGGCCACGAGACAAGTGCCCTTCATAATGCCTTCATAATACTTCTCCAGATAGTGATGCGCCTTGCCCTCCAGCGGCCCGTCCTTCACCAGCTTCTCCGCATCCATCTTGCCCCAATGCACCTTCGCACGGGCAAAGGCCCGGCGGGCACCCTTAATGCAAACGGATTGCTTGATGACTTCGAGCCGCGGACAGGCATTCACCATCCGCTTGATCAGTCCGAAGTAGCTGGTGGGCAGGGGCTCACTAGGCCACATCCGGACTATGAAATCCTTCATAGCCACTACGGCCACCCTGTGGAGTTCGACCAACTGCTTCAATTGGTCACTCAGAGGCATTGGATGTTCGGCCCCAACATACTGGGACTAGAACAACTTCTCTGTTGAGCTCCCCTCCTGGGCACAGTAGAACTCCACGGCATCTGATACGCTGCGTGGCAGATCTGCAAATGCCACTGGAGAGCTCTGGACTCGGGTAAGTAAAAGAAACGCCTCCTCCACATGTTTGCTTTGCATAAAGAATTTCTTACCCGCTGCTATCTTTTTTGCCTCCTGTATTTCCTGCTGTGACTTCTCGGCTTTGGCCTTGGCGTCTTTTATACTTGAAAGGGCCTTTGTAAGCTCGTCCTCTTTCGCCTTAAGCTCATGCTCCACGGCCTCGAACTTCTTGCCGAGATCCTGGAGCTCTTGTTGTACCTCTCCCACTCTAGCATCATGCTTTCCGTGCTCCTTGCGTTCCAAGGCCGCCTTGTGTTCGGCCTCGGACAACACTTTCTTGAGAGACGCCACTTTGGTGGTGGCCTCTGTCACCAAATCACGATGGTTCATCGTTAGAATAACCAAATTTATCTATCATTCATTCTATGAGAGAGTGGAATCATTCACCTTTGTTCTCTTCGAGCTGCCCCCTCGTAAGGTCGAGCTCTCCATGCGCCTGCTCCAGGTCCTGTTTTAGACCAGCGATCTCGGCCGTACAGACAGCAGCGGCAAGCAGCATAGCTTGTTTATTCACATTCAAACTGCTTATTAGACTCCTGCAGATTACAATTGACCCTCCGTCTGGTCTTTCTCTCCGAACACCAAACAGAGTATCAGGGGCTACTACCTATCGGGTGGTAATTTCATACATTTTTAATACTTACCTCAAAGCCTGTTAGGAGGCTGGTGCAAGCTTCGGTTAGTCCGCTCTTGGCGGACAAAACCTTCTGAATCACCGCACTCATAAGAGTACGGTGCTCTTCATCCATGGAAGCGCCTCGAAGCGCTTCTAGCAGACAACCCGATGCTTCGGGCGTAGCGGAAGTCCTCGGCACAGACGGCTTGCCCTCCTTAACGAGGGACTGCGCGCCTGAGTCCGGAACCACGGGAGGTTCTGGAACAGTGTTCGGCTGAGAGTACGGCTTACTCCGGCTCTCATCAACACGATCCGCGGGGATCTTGAACCCCGCGTGTCCGACGTCTGGGCTGCCGCCTTGGGGCGTCTCCAGATCCACCTCCCCCCACTCTCGGAGCCTTTGGGACAACACCTCCGTGTCTTGTGCAGGTTGAGGAGTAGTGGCCATCGGAAGTGAGTTCATTGTGGACTAACTCAAGGACCCATCCAAAGACGACACCTCGGGATGGATCATGGCCGGACTACATACAAGTTCGGCGTTATAACAAAACTATGAAGCGGAATTATGATAGAGTGCGGATACTTATGATCGCACTAGGGGCTTCTTCCTGGGAAGCCACCCCTCCTCGCTATCGGCGGCGGTGGCGGAGTAGTACGGAAGGGATGCCTTTCCCTTCTTGGACGTCCCAGCCTCCCCCTACGGGGCGGCCTTCCTCTTTTTCTCCCCCCCCCCCCAATACGAGGAGGTTGAGTTTCTTCTTGTTTTCCCCCGCCTCCGCGGGAGGAATCTGCCTCGTCATCATCGGACGACAAGGGTATGACGGCCCTGCGCCGGGGGCCTCTCCTGGCCCCCTGGTCTGCCCTCTCAGGTCCCTTGTCCTCTCCGGATGGGGCGACCTCCTCTTCTTCTTCTTCCTCCTCTTCGGGGGAGGAGTGTGCCTCGTTGTCGGTGTCAAAACCAGCGGATCTCGGGTAGGGGGTCCCAAACTATGCGTCTAGGCGGATGGTAACAGGAGACAAGGGACACGATGTTTTTACCCAGGTTCGGGCCCTCTCGATGGAGGTAAAACCCTGCTCCTACTTGATTAATATTGATGATATGGGTAGTACAAGAGTATATCTACCACGAGATTAGAGAGGCTAAACCCTAGAAGCTAACCTATGGTATGATTGTTGGTCGTCCTACGGACTAAAACCCTCCGGTTTATATAGACACCGGAGAGGACTAGGGTTACACAGAGTCGGTTACAATGGGAGGAGATCTACATATACGTATCGCCAAGCTTGCCTTCCACGCCAAGGAAAGTCCCATCCGGACACGGGACGAAGTCTTCAATCTTGTATCTTCATAGTCCATGAGTCCGGCCAAAGGCTATAGTCCGGCCATCCAGACACCCCCTAATCCAGGACTCCCTCAGTAGCCCCTGAACCAGGCTTCAATTACGATGAGTCAGGCGCACAAATTGTCTTCGGCATTGCAAGGTGGGTTCCTCCTCTGAATACTTCATAGAAGATTTTGAACACAAGGATAGTGTCCGGCTCTGCAAAACAAGTTCCACATACCACTGTAGAGAGAATAATATTTGCACAAATCTAATCTGCTGACGTATTTCGCAGCATGACATCACGCCACGGCCAAGCCTTTATTCGAATTGTTTTACTGTCCCACCTCAGCGCGTTTAGCGAGGCGGTTTCGATGGCACGTCTTGTCAAAGCAGAGATCGTGTCCCCTTATTCCGGGATTCTCACCAATACGGGCGTGGGTAACCCAATCGTGCCTGTTGGTATGTCTCCTCAATCGAAGGCGAGTCCCAAACGGTCACGGGGAGGGCTCTTGGCATTCAACCTCTTTATAAAGAGACCAAGGCTCGACTCCTTTCTTTCAATCTCAATCGAATCCGCCTCTCACCTTGAGTTCCAACACCCAAAGCTCTAGATTCAGGCGCTTCAGACCTCCGATGATGTCCGGCTCCGACCTTCAAGGCTGGTGGATGCCTTCCTCCATTACGGGAAAAGACGTGCTAAAGCTAAGAGATGCCAAGTATCTAACCGGCAAAATCTCACATAGGCTGCCTGCTCAAGGGCAGGTTATTCCCACTCCCAAGCCTGGTGAGAGCGTGGTGTTCGCGTCTCACTTCTTTCGGGGGCTAGCCTTCCCGACGGACCCCTTCGTGAGGGGGCTCATGTTTTATTACAGGCTGTAATTTCACGACTTAGCTCTGGAGTCCATCCTCCATATCTAATCGTTCATTGTCGTGTGCGAGGCCTTCCTCCGTATTACTCCTCACTTCGGATTGTGGCTTAAGACCTTCAAAGTGGAGCCGAAGATGATCGAGGGGCAGCATGCGGAGTGTGGAGGTGCTGTTATAAGCAAGAATGCTGACGCTCCATGGCCCGAGGGCTCTTTTTAAGAGGAGTTCAGCTTATGGCAACGAGAGTGATTTTATATCACATCTCCCAGGGGCACCAAGTGGGTGGCGCCACCTGCCTTTCGCTCGGGTCCCCCACCACAGCTAGCGTCATGGGTCAATAAAGGGCTTAACTGGGGGTTGTCCAAGGACGTGCCGTTGTTGCAGGGCCGCATTCGAGATCTCTTAGAAAGAGACGTCAACCTGGTCGTAGTGATGCAGGTCATGTTGATTCGCCGCATCCTACCCTGCAAACGTCGCCCCCTCCGCCTGTGGGAGTTTAATCTGGAGGGACCACGAGCCCTCCAACATTTTGTGGGCGCGACGCCCATGGAGATGTACAAATTGTTCTTCGGATCACAAGCAATGTGTCCGGACTCGTCCGAGGACGCAGGTCTGAGCTGCAATCGCCCGGATACTCAAGTAAGTAGCCCTGTACCCGGACATGCTATCCGTATATTTATCATAAAATTGCCCTTAAAAGAGCTATTCCTTAAACAGGAGTGGATAGCAAAAGCAAAGCTAATCAAGTGTCCAGCTCCCCTCCCTGAGACTACCCCGGATCCCGTGTTAACCAGGATGCTGGAGGTTGCGCCTTTGGAAGAAGGCGAAGAGGGGAACAAGGAAGCTACCGCCTACCCGAAGGAGGCTGTCAGGAAAGGAGGAATCGAGAATTCCTCTAACCAGGGGAAGAAGAGGACCGCCTCTGAAGACCCAGAGACCATGGTCTCAAAGCGGGGGAAGAAATCTTCATCAGAGGGTCTGGCGCCGGGGGATGCCTCGGCCGCATTGTGCCCCCAAGGGGATCAGCCCTCCACTGAGCCGTAAGTAAAGAGGGGAGTTTTAAAATGAGAGACATCCCTGTTCTATTTCTGAGGAAGATAACCGGAATTTTACCTTGTAGTTCGGATCTCAGCCCTTCTCAGCAGAGCTCATCTTCAGGGGATCTTCGTCTGGAGATGATGGAGAGCGGAATGCCTCCCCCTGCCATACCGCCTTGCGAGGCGGGCGACCCTGAGGTGTCGCCACAGAGGGTTTCTCCGAATCTGGCAGGGCCGGAAGGCAGTCGTATGGCCTCCCAAGGCCCTCCATGTCCGGCCTTCGAAAAAGGCCATCGGACGAGTCCGACACCGTCCGGTGCGCGGTCGGAGGAGCTGAAGGATCTGCTCGGGCGAGCGTCTATCTCAGAAGAACACCGTGCGTTGATGGATACGGTGATTGTAAGGATTTCACCCGCGGAGAGCGGGTTGTACGAGGACGTCAGGAGTTTACTGACAGGTTTTGAGGTACGCGAAATGATGTACCTTTTGACAGATCAGCATATATAAGATGCGCCCTGTATAGATAGTAGCCCCTAAGACTCTGTGCATTGTCAAAAATGACGGCGCGCCGAGGATCATAATCCCAGGTATAATATGTCGCCTTTCCTATGCAGGTGGCGAAGTGTCCGGTGGCTAGTCGGACTGATGAATATGCCGAGCTAAAGCGGCAACTTGACGTGGCAGATGTCGACATCGCACTTGTTAACAAGCGGCTTGATGAGGCACAAGGTATGTAATTTCTCCGAAGATACCTGGTACGAGGAGCTTTATGCCCGTACCTTACAACATGTGTGCTTGATGCAGATGGTGCCGCTGCCATGGAGAACCTTCGGGCGGAACTTGCCCGAGCCAAGGATCAAGCCAGGAAAAGCGATGTGGCTGCCTTAAAGGCAGCTGAAGAGCTGAAAGCCGAATAGGCTGCTCACTGCCAAAGAAAGAAGGAAATGGCCGAGATGGCTGTAAAGTTGAAGAATGCTGCCGACCGCTGCAAGCTTCTTGAAAAAGAAGATCGGGCGACATAGAAGGACCTAGAGAAGGCCACTACCGGGGCCAAGGATACTCGCTCTGCGATGAGAGATATGAAGGAGGAGCTACGTCAGGCCGGAGATATCACGGCTGGAAAGCCCTTTATGCTGCGGATGAAGTTTGGGGATCCTAAATATGCTCCGTTGGACCGGCTGTGGAGTGCGGCGAACACTTATCTGGACTTGGCAGCGAGTGCCGCGGACGCGGCCGAACACTTTCGAGATCAAAAGGACCATGAAGTGGAAAAGCTTTTTTGGTCGCAGTTCCACAATCCAGAGCGCCCACTTCCATTAACCGATCGTTTGGCCGCATGGGCGAAGCTGAATAGGTTATCCGGACTCGCCCTAAAGTGTGTCGTGAGTCATTTGTGGTCGGAAAGGCCCGAGCCAAAGAGTTATTTTAGCTTGGTGCAGCAGTTCCTTGGTGCGGTGCCGCATATTAATGCAATGAAGAGGTCAGCGTGCATAGAGGGTGCGCGGATGGCTCTTGCCCGTGTTAAGACATACTGGGCGGAGATGAAGGCCGTCATTGTTGCATCCCAAGATTCAGACGAGAGCCGAGTACCCGCCGAGCACTATTTTCAGGAAGTCCTGCAAGGTGCTCGTTTGATAGAGATGCAGTGCTCGAAGGATATTATGTTCGAATAACATGTATTATTGTAAAACAATGGTTCGATGGAATATACAAGCTTTTTATACTTGTGCCTTCAAGAATTAGAATACCTCTTGTGCGACTGTTAATGTATATGTGTATATAACCTGAAAGATGGCAATCTTCGGCTTCAGCCCCCACGCATATAATGCGGGGGTGTTCACAGAAGGTGCATTTTCACACTTGATCCAACGTCTTGGTCCTATTAAGGAGGTGATAGTGCAGCGAGCTAGGCAACTAGACTATAATGCTTTATCACTTTCACTTAGCCATAGGAGTTTGACAATGGGGCTACTATATAGCCCCTAGGGGCACCGCGCTCACCCGAATTCGGGGCTCGTGTGTGCCTGGCCGGGAAATGGCCCTTCGTTAATGCGGAGGAATCCTAAAGATTCCGGCGGGTCATCAAGTGGTTGACCAGTCTCACGCTATATCATGACAGTCAGTTTTCGGCTTTCTCTACTGAGGTGCTCGCCTGGCCGAACCGGGGCACAATCGCAGTAGTTCTCCTGGTGCCGCCTTAGCTGATAGAGCGGAACGTAAGGCAGCAAAACACAGGAGCCGGGCAAACCCAACATTTGACCAAAGACATGATTCGGAGCTGATGCATATAAGGCCAAACTCGCGACGCCGAACACTCCCTGAGGTAATCGGTCTTTATGAAAACGGGGCTGAACAACGCCCTTGGTAAGAAGCCCCTGGTGTCCAGGTACGCGCAGAATTCTGACGTGGCCACATGCCAAGATACAACCTCCTCCTCGGTTATACCAAGAAACTGGGGGATGTGTATCAACAAGAGACAGTGAGAAAGGTTTATGCAGGGTCTTAATCTAAAAAGAATCCTTGGAACGGGTCCCTACTGCACGTCCGCACCTGTGTCTCCGTTGTGCCGTATCCTGGACGGGTGTAGCACGGTGTTCATCTGTAAAAGAGAGGAACTTAGTTGAAAAAGATCATGCGAAAATGTATGTTATATAAAATAAACAAAGTATAATTCAGAAAATGGGTAAAATTGAGCTTTATTGTCTCTTGTTGTACACGCGCGGAGCCCCTTGTACGGGGGTATGTGGCTAGTAAGCCCTTGTATGTTTACGCCGGACTCGTCAAGCCATGTCCAGGGTCTGAACGACCTATTTAGGTGCTTTGATTAGTGAAGCTGGTTTAGTGTGTGGCTATCAAGGCAGCCGCACAGTCTTCCGCGCTCAAGGAACACTCGATATTTCCCTTTAATGAGATGATGCCTCGCGGACCAGGCATTTTAAGCATAAGGGATGCATAATGCAGTATTGCGTTAAAGCGGGCGAAAGCTTCGCGTCCCAGTAGTGCTTGATAGCTACTTGTAAATGAGGCGATGTGGAAGGTTAGCTTTTCGTGGCGGAAGTTGTCGGGGGAGCCAAACATAACTTCTAGCAGGAGAGAACCCGTACAATGGGCATATGGGCCTGGCGTTACCCCTTGAAAGGAAGTGTTGCTATGGCGAATTTTTGTTGGGTTTATCCCTATTTTGCGGATTGTGTCCTGATATAGCAGGTTTAGACCACTGTCGCCGTCCATTAGGACTTGTGGGAAGTGGAGTCCATTAATTATCGGATCTAATATCAAGGCAGTCCAGCTTGTGTTCTGGATACTTCTAGAGTAATCCTGATGGTCGAAGGTAATTGGTTTTAACAACCAGTGGCGGGACTCCTCTGGGACAGACCGTATGGTGCGTATCTCTATGGGCGCCACTCTATTTTTCCCTTTTGTCACGTGAAGTGAGTTTACTGTTTTGACTTCTTTTGGGAACTTCTTTTGTTCTCCGGTGCTCTGCTTGTGGGGTTCGTCGTCCTCGCTTGGTATGTCGAGCCCCTTGTGTTCAGCGTTGAGTTTGCCGGATTGCTTGAAGACCCAACAATCTCTGTGGGTATGGTTTGCAGGCTTCCAGGGAGTACTGTGGATTTGGCATATCTTGTCCAAGATTTTGTTTAGGTTAGATTGCTCGTCCTTGTTATCCTTGAGGGGCAGCTTTTTCTGATTCTGCCGAGAGCTTTTGAATCTGGCGTTGACTGCCGTGCTCTTCGGGCTGTTTCCCTTGGTCCGGCGCTAGTCCTTGCTGCGTCGCGGTTTCTCGTTTCTATACCTAACTTCAGATGTACTTGGGTCGCTGGTACTGCTTCTTGCCAACTAGCTATCCTCTCCTGCGCAAAAGCGGGTCATGAGGCTTGTTAATGCGGCCATTGATCTTGGCTTTTCTTGGCCGAGGTGTCTGGCGAGCCATTCGTCTCGAACGCTGTGTTTGAAAGCTGCTAAGGCTTCGGCGTCCGGATAGTCGACTATTTGGTTCTTTTTAGTAAGAAATATGTTCCAAAGTTTCTAGGCTGACTCTCTGGGTTGTTGAGTTATATGACTTAGATCGTCTGCATCCGGAGGTCAGACATAGGTCCCTTGAAAATTTGCCCGAAAAGCATCCTCGAGCTCTTCCCAACTTCCAATGGTGTTTTCGGGAAGGCTTTTAAGCCAGTGCCGGGCTGGCCCTTTGAGCTTGAGGGGTAAGTATTTTATGGCGTGGAGGTCATCTCCTCTAGCCATGTGTATGTGTAGGATATAATCCTCAATCCAGACTCCAGGGTCTGTTGTTCTGTCGTATGCCTCTATGTTTACGGGCTTGAATCCCGCTGAAAATTCATGGTCCAGCACCTCATCGGTGAAACATAGGGGGTGTGCGGCACCCCTATATTTGGGTGTGTCGTGATGTTCGGATACTTGTTGCGTTGCATTACTTACTAGAGCTTGCTTTCTTGGCCGTAGATAGATCTGGTGGGCCGTCTTTTTGATGCAAATCCTTGTGCGGATCGCGTGCCGGCTTGTGTGCGGCGCAATTTGCCGCTCTATGTTGGCCATGGGGTTGTTTATCCGACCGAGTGGCTTCCTTATTTTTTGATTGCGGGGGCTCTAAGGCCTCCTCATCAAATTCCGGCAGTAATTTTCGCTTCGGATAGCTCTTTGTGTGGCGACTATCGCCGTATTTGTCTGCGGTGTTGAGTACTTTGCCCCATCTAATTCTGAGTGCATCTTCCACTGTTTTGAGCTTCCGCTTCTGCTTTTTCAGGCTACACGCAGTGGCGACGAGCCTTTTGTGGAGGTTCTTCTGCTCCAGCAACTTGTCCCACGTGAGGTCGTCCGGACTATTATCTTCGCCGGGGACGGGTTGTTCGGTTTGTTTATCCAAGTTGCGCTGTTCGGACGGTTGCTTGATGGCATGTTCGTCGTCCGCCGGTTCGCCCTGCTCTGTGGATGGGTCTGTATGGCTGCTGTCTCTGTCGAGGTGGGGTTTGGAGCGGTGCTTATGCCTCCGCTTTGACTGCTTTTCGAGGGAACGACCCCTCGTTGTGTCCCTTTGTTCCTCGTCTTTGTTTCTTTTAGGTGTGTCCACCATGTATACATCGTGAGATGAGGTGGTTGTCCAGTGCCCTATAGGCGCTGGTTCCTGTTTGTCTCCTACATCTTCGTCCATACCGTCGATGTCTTTGGAGTTGAAATCGAGAATGTCAGTTAAATCATCGACAATGGCTACGTAGTGGGTGGTGGGTGGGCTTTGAATTTCTTTGTCGTCCATAGTCCGGCCAGGGCTCTCCTGATAAAGAGAGAGACTTTAGTGAATTCAGAATGTTGCCGAAGGGCGAGTGCTGAAAGATGTCCGCGGCGGGGAACTCCATGATCAGCGCCCAATCGGGTTCGATCGGCAGGGGCGCGGAAGGTTCAGAGTCCGGAGAGGAGTCCGGCACCTTGGAGTCACGAGCTTCGAAAAGGACAAGGCTGGTGTTCGGCTCGATCTCCGTAGAGGTTGCAGCCCCCGAGGCGGTGTCCAGCCACCCGTCCTCGATTGGCGCAGTCGGCTCCGAGCTAAGGGTTGGAGCGGACACTAGGGCAGCCTCCTGGGCACTGTTCGGCGGCAGAGCTAGATCATGCCCATCGTGATAGTGCGGCGTGCTCGGCTGTGGCTCGAACCCGTCGAAGATCAAGTCTCCGCGGATGTCAGTCGTGTAGTTCAAACTTCCAAATCTGACCTGATGGCCAGGGGCGTAGCTTTCGATCTGATCCAGATGGCCAAGCGAATTCGCCCGCAGTGCAAAGCCGCCGAATATGAAGATCTGTCCGGGGAGAAAAGTCTCACCCTGGACCGCATCGTTGTTGATGATCGGAGGAGCCATTGGGCGTAAAGATGACGACATAGAGGAACTCTCAATGAAAGCACCAATGTCGGTGTCAAAACCGGCGGATCTCGGGTAGGGGGTCCCGAACTGTGCGTCTAGGAGGATGGGAACACGAGACAAGGGACACGATGTTTTTACCCAGGTTCGGGCCCTCTCGATGGAGGTAAAACCCTACTCCTGCTTGATTAATATTGATGATATGGGTAGTACAAGAGTGGATCTACCACAAGATCAGAGAGGCTAAACCCTAGAAGCTAGCCTATGGTATGATTGTTGGTCGTCCTACAGACTAAAACCCTCCGGTTTATATAGACACCGGAGAGGGCTAGGGTTCCACAGAGTCGGTTACAATGGGAGGAGATCTACATATCCATATTGCCAAGCTTGCCTTCCACGCCAAGGAAAGTCTCATCCGGACACGGGACAAAGTCTTCAATCTTGTATCTTCATAGTCCAGGAGTCCGGCCAAAGGCTATAGTCCGGCCATCCGGACACCCCCTAATCCAGGACTCCCTCACTCGTCGTCTTCAAACAAGGCTTCCGGCGCGACCTTACGCCGGAGACCCTTTTGGATCCCCAGGGCCTTCTTTCCAACCTTCTTCTCTGGCACCTTGTAGGGTGCCAGGACCAGCATCTCCGTCAGGAGAGCATCAACCGGGTCTTCTGGCAGCGGAGCTGGACAGTCAATCTGCTTCGCTATCGCCACATAATCCTGAACAAATAAGCACAATTACTTGAGGCTCCCTCATGAATATATGGGGAAGAACTGAATCCGATGAATTCACCTCAGCAGGAGGCCGCACGGCATGGAACCCACGGTCCTCGGATGTGGGAGGAGGACTCGGAGACCTTGAACAACACCTTCCACATGTCTTCATGCTTCATGCCGTAGAGCCTCTAGAGCGTCTGGTGTTCGGCCGGAACGAACTCCCACAGATTGAATGCCCGTCTTTGGCACGGCAGAATCTGGCGAATGAGCATGACCTGGATCACGTTGACAAGTTTGATGTTCTTGTCCTTCATGCTCTTGATGGAGTTTTGGAGCCCGGTCAGCTTTGTAGATTCGCCCCAGGACAGGCCCCTCTTTTCCCAGGAGGTGAGTCGCATGGGGGTTCCGGATCGGAATTCGAGGGCCGCCTCCCAGTTGGCGTCGCGCGGCTTGGTGATGTAGAACCACTGTAGGACCTTGAAGTATGTCTAGAGGGGGGTGATTAGACTACTTGGCCAATTAAAAACTTAACCTTTTCCCAATTTTAGACTTTGGCATATTTTAGCTATCTTTGCACAAGTCAAGCAATCTTCACACAATTCAAGCAAGCATGCAAAGAGTATATGAGCAGCGGAAATTAAACCATGCAACTTGCAAGAATGTAAAGGGAAGGGTTTGGAGGATTCAAACGCAATTGGAGACACGGATGTTTTTGTCGTGGTTCCGATAGGTGGTGCTATCGTACATCCACGTTGATGGAGACTTCAACCCACGAAGGGTAACGGTTGCGCGAGTCCACGGAGGGCTCCACCCACAAAGGGTCCATGAAGAAGCAACCTTGTCTATCCCACCATGGTCGTCGCCCACAAAGGACTTGCCTCACTAGCGGTAGATCTTCACGAAGTAGGCAATCTCCTTGCCCTTACAAACTCCTTGGTTCAACTCCACAATCTTGTCGGAGGCTCCCAAGTGACACCTAGCCAATCTAGGAGACACCACTCTCCAAGAAGTAACAAATGGTGCGTTGATGATGAACTCCTTCCTCTTGTGCTTCAAATGATAGTCTCCCCAACACTCAACTCTCTCTCACAGTATTTGGATTTGGTGGAAAGAATATTTGAGTGGAAAGCAACTTGGGGAAGGCTAGAGATCAAGATTCATATGGAAGGAATGGAATATCTTGGCCTCAACACATGAGTAGGTGGTCCTCTCTCAGAACTGGTAAGTTGGAAGTGTAGGTTTGTTCTGATGGCTCTCTCCACGAATGAAGAGGAGGTGGAGGGGTATATATAGCCTCCACCCAAAATCTAACCATTACACACAATTTACCAAACTCGGTGGGACCGAATCAACAAACTCGGTCGGACCGATTCAGTAAACCTAGTGACCGTTAGTGATTTCGGTGGGACCGACATGCAACTCGGTAGGACCGATATGGTTAGGGTTAGGGCATAACGTAATCTCGGTGAGACCGATTACACAAACTCGGTGAGACCGATTTTGGTAATTAGCCAACCAGAGAGTTGGTCTGGTAAACTCGATGGGACCGATTTGCTCTTTTCGGTGAGACCGAAATGTTACGAAAGGGAAACAGAGAGTTTATGTTGCAATCTCGATGGGTCCGATCGCTCACTTCGGTTAGACCGAAACGTTACGAAGGGAAACAGAGAGATTACAATCCCATCTCGGTGAGACCGAGATCCCAATCGGTGAGACCGATTTGCCTAGGGTTTGTGGCAGTGGCTATGAGAATTGAACTCGGTGGTGCCAGATAGAAAGAATCGGTGGGTCCGATTTTGACTTTAGGTTTAGGTCATATGTGGATGTGAGAAAGTAATTGAGGGTTTTTGGAGCATATCACTAAGCACTTGAAGCAAGAGGCTCATTAAGCAACACCTCATCCCTCCTTGATAGTATTGGCTTTTCCTATAGACTCAATGTGATCTTGGATCACTAAAATGTAAAATGTAGAGTCTTGAGCTTTTGAGCTTGAGCCAATCCTTTGTGCTTAATATTTTGAGGGATCCACTTTCATCATCCATGCCATGCCATTCATTGAGCTTTCCTGGAATATTTGTCTTGGAATAGCATTAGCTCAATGAGCTATATGTTGTTATGAGTTACCAAAACCACCTAGGGATAGTTACACTTTCAACCACCTCGACTGCCACCCCTTCACGGTTTCCGCAAAGGATCCGTCAAGCCAGGTGACGTTGGGCATCTTGCCCACCATGGCCCCTCCGCACCCCGCTTGCTGGCCGCTCACGATCTTCGGCTTCACGCAGAAGATTTGCAGCCACAAGCCGAAATGAGGCTTGATGCGGAGGAAGGTCTCGCATACAATGATGAACGCCGAGATGTTGAGGACAAAGTTCGGGGCTAGATCATGGAAATCTAGCCCGTAGTAGAACATGAGCCCCCGAACGAAGGGGTGAAGTGGAAACCCCAGTCCACGGACGAAGTGGGCGAGAAACACGGCCCTCTCATGGGGTCCCAGAGTTGGAGTGACCTGCCCTCCGTTCGGTAGCCGGTGCGCTATGTCTGCGGCCAAGTATCCGGCCGCCCGAAGATTCGCAATGTGCTCCTCTTTCACGATGGAGGCCACCCACTTGCCTCCTGCTCTGGACATGTTTAGTTGTGCGGAGAAGACTTGGACTAGGGCGCTGGAGCTCGGGGAGGTAAGGATGAGCGAAGGAGGAGGAGGGCGTGGGTGAAAATGAGGGTCCTTTATCCCTTTATAGAGGCAACGAAAGTGGTGCGCCTCCCCACTAGCCCGTTGAGAATCGCTTACTTCCCAAGCACCACGATTGATGGTGCGGTGGGATTACCCATACCCGTATTGATGAGAATCCCATGATAAGGGGACATAATCTCTGATTTGACAAGACGTGTCAAGGAAACTGCCTCGCAATACGTGATGTGGCTGGTTGTGGGAAAACGGTTTGAATAATGACCTGACCGTAATGACATATCACGTCGTCTAAAAAGTTGTCAGCTGTAGTATCATTCTCTCTACGGTAGTATGTGAAGATCATTTTGCAGATCCGGACACGGTCTACGTGTTCGATAATAACCTTGGAGTATTCGGAAGGAGGAACCCGCCTTGCAATGCCGAAGACAAGACTGCGCGCCGGACTCATCGTCATTGAAGCCTGGTTCAGGGGCTACTGAGGGAGTCCTGGATTAGGGGGTATCCGGACAACTGGACTATATACATCGTTCGGACTATTGAAGCGTGAAGATACAATACTCAAGACTCCGGCTCGTGTCCGGATGGGACTCTCTGCGTGGAAGACAAGCTTGGCGATCCGGATATTATATTTCCTTCCTTGTAACCAACTCCATGTAAACCCTAGCCCTCTCTGGTGTCTATATAAACCGGAGAGGATGGTCCTTGGAAGGCCGATCACATTTACAATCATACCATCATAGGCTAGCTCCTAGGGCTTAGCCTCTACGATCTCGTGGTAGATCTACTCTTGTACTACTCATATCTTCAATATTAATCAAGCAGGAAGTAGGGTTTTACCTCCATCGAGAGGGCCCGAACCTGGGTAAACATTGTGTCCCTTGCTTCCTGTTACCATCAGCCTAAGACGCACAGATCGGGACCCCCTACCCGAGATCCGCCGGTTTTGACACCGACAGGCGGGGCGGCGCACCACCGGCCGCGGGCGGCAGGGGGCTGCTATTTGGCTAGTGGTGGCTGGCGGCTCAGGGGGGTGGAGGTTGAAGATGAACCGCAGGCCCTTGATTTTGTATCCAACGGCTGCAAAATCGACTGACCAGAGATAAAAAAGTCAGTCAACCGATGTGTAGCCTCACCTTGCTAGTACGTTCAGTTTCGACAGCAAAATTCAGTTTCGACAGTTAAGTTTAGCTTCGACAGTTAAGTTCAGTTTTGACAGTTAAATTCAGTTTCGACAGTTAAGTTCAGAGATGAGCGGCTGATGTATTTTACATCTAGCACTTTGTGGTTATGTATTTTACGTCATGTATTGGAGATGCTATTAGAATTCCAGTCAGGTTAACGTTGTTCATTGTCTCTCTTGTCCTGCTCCAGCCTCGGCATCGTACAACTCACCGGAGCTGCTCCAACGACGAAACCCTCCATCACAGCGGAGCAGTACCTCGGGCTCCATCTCCACACGCCTAAGATCTTCTTCCCCTCCTCCGACAGCCAAGTCAGCTGGAGCATCCTCACCGGCCAACCCAATCATGCTGAGATTGACATGGCTTCGCCAAAGAGGTTGTACACTTGTTGCATCTCTTTTTTACTCTACATGTTATATATATTGTCCACTGAGCACTCGTAGTAACGGGAAATACGATTATTTTATCCTACTATATGACAAGCAGTGAGGTACGAGGCAACTTAGCTATCCGTGATGAACTCTCCTGAACGCCATCATTATTTATCTCTGCGCGTTTGAGCTGTGCATTTGTCGATGGGCCTGGGAGTTGAGCTAGTATGGCAGTGTCCTGGGTCCAAAGTAATAGAAGTAGCACAAAAACATTTTTTAGTGTAGGATTTTCCTTGCTCAAGCCTGCCTACTAGAATCACCAGTTCTTGAAAGGAAAAGTGAATGAAAAACATAGGAATTGGAAAGTTTCCTATGGTACTACTTTTCATGAATTTGGTGCAAAGGAATGGAGCAAAGGAAAACTGTAGGATTTGTTCCTTTAGTGTCTCCTTGAAAGAAAAACCATAGGAATTCTAATTTCCACTTCTCCTCCTTTTCATATTCCAATTCATCAAGTAGAGATAGTAGCATAATAGCATTATAACCATACATTTTCTTGTGGTTTGACTTAATCTCACCATGCTTTTTTGCATCCTATGATCTTCCAATTGTTGTGAATCAAACACCCAGATTGGCAGAAATCCTGTGTTTTTAAATTCTCTGTTTTGCATGTGCATTCCTATCCTATTCCTGTCTATTTCCTATCCCTGCATTGTTAGAATCCTCAAATTCAAACAAGCCCTTACTCAATTACTACTATTACAGATATGTGTCAAAGAAAACCTTGTGTGGTTTGTCCTGCTCCTGCGGTGCCGTGTTCCACCCCAGCTCAGCTTCTCCAACGACGGAAGGGTTCACCACAGCAGGGGTCCGCTCTCCAGACTGTCTTTCGCCACCTCAGATCTTCTTCCCCGCCGCCGGCAGCCACGACAACTGCATTACCATCATCAACTGAGCAGATGACCTTGAGGACTACACGGGTCCGCGAGAGAGGTCGCACTCTTCCGTGTCTGCTTACATTATGCGTCGCTTAATATGATGACATGCTACATTATCGTCGTGTTCACCTATTAGACTCCGAGTCAGGTCCAAACTAATGCTGAAACTTGAGTTTTTAAATGGTTGTGGGGTACATATTAGGGCAGCAATCAGTACTATATGTCTACTATCTGGTTAATCTCCGGTGTCTATTATGAGTTTCATGTTGGGTACAAACAAACATTAAAGGAGCCATTATCTGTATTTTCTAACTAAAGATATTATATGCCTGCTATCATTGGTTTTGGGTCTATCCACAGTTTGCTACCATCACTCTGGATTTGTGCATGCACTCCTTACATAATCTCACTATGTTTTATTCCTATGCATGCCAGTTATTGTACACAATGGAACTGATCATGTAGAGCAAAAGAGACGAGCCTTGCGTGGCAATAAAATTTCATGCAGACGTTGTTCCATGGTGGGTGCAAAGGCAGCCCCCCTCCACTAATTTCGGATCATAATCAAGAGGAAGATAACTGTTTTGAGGGGGATTCAGAAGGAGAAGACCACTCCTATTTACCCCATGAGGTCTTCGCTCTAACTTGGCATGCTGATGTTGGTAATATCATGCATATGGTGCCTTGCATTGCTTACTGTATACATTAAAGATGTCATCTGCTTAGTTTAGACATGCTTTGTGTCAATGCCATTTGTTTAGTTTCTTTATCGTATATGTGAATCATGTAATGCCATCTTGTCTAGCCAGGCATCATATATGTGAATTTTGCAATTCCACCCTGGTTAGCCAGTCATTTTATATGTGAATTATATCATGCCATCATTTTTTATTACGTGTTAAATTTGTCAACAATTTTAGTACATTCAATTACTCTTCCTGTGCATCAGCCATTCGGCACGGTCATGGAAAAATCTGGAGTGGAAACAAGGTCTTCAGAGCAGACAATGCTATCTGATGAAGCGCATGTCTTGCTGGTTACCGATAGCTCCTCAGAGGAGGATTCAGAGACAGATGACCAGTCATATCCCCCCCTCGAGGTGCATGCCCTAACTTGGCAGGGTTATGTTGCTCATATAGTGTGTATGGTATCTTGCATTGCTATGTCATTTGCTTAGTTTAGACATGCTTTGTGTGAATGCCACCTATTTAGTGTCTAATTACCATACATGTGAATTATGCAATGCCATCTTGTTCCAAGACATTATATATGTGAATTATGCAATGTTATCTTGTTGCAAGGTATTATGTATGTGAATTATGCAATGCCATGTTGTTGAGGCAAGCGTCATATATGTGAATTATATCATGCCGTCCTTTTTTTTGTATTTCTCATTGCTTTTGTCGACAATGTTTGTATATTCAACTGCTCTTCCTGTGCATCAGCCATTTGAATTGGTGATGGAGAAATCTGGAGTGAAAACAAGGTCTTCAGAGCAGACAATGCTACCCGCTGAAGCAGATATCTTGCTGGTTACAGATAGCTCTTTAGAGGAGGATTCAGAGGCAGATGACCAGTCCTATTATCCCCTGAGGTGTATGCACAAACTTGGCAGGGTTATATTACTCATATGATGCATATGTTGTATTGCAATGCTTAGTTTTTACATCATATACACAATATTGAATGCCATCTCCTTAGTTGACACATCATATATGCAATTGCCCTCTGCTCACTTCCTTAGTATATAAATCATATATTTGAATTATGTCATGCCATTATGTTTACATAGACAGCATGTATCTGAATTATGGCATGCCAACCCATTTTCTAAAGACATAATATAGTTATATCATCTCATCCTGTTTACATAGTCATCATATCTTAAATTATGTCATTCTATCCGTGAATTATATCATGCCATCATGTTTCCATCGATGGCATGTTTGTGATTTACGGCATGCCAACCACTTTAATAGATACATCGTATAGTTATATCATGTCATCCTGTTTACATAGTCATCATATTTTGAACAATGTCATTCTATCCTGTTTAGTTAGCCATCATACATGTGAAATTGTGTCACGCTATCCTGTTTAATTAGCCATCATATATGTGAAATTATGTCCTGCTATTCAGTTTGCTTAGACAACATAAATGTGAATTATTTCATGCCTTGTTTTCTTCCCTACTATCCATTGCACCTGTCTATCTTACGATGTCTGTACATTCAATTGCTTTTCTTGTTTATCAGCCATTTCAATTGGAGGGAGTGATGGCGGTATATGTGGGAGTAAAAACACGGTCTTCCGAAAAGATCGTGCTACCTGTCGATGCAGATAGAACCATGGTTGTACTTTCCCAAGAACCAGCCCCACCACACATAACCCACACTCATGCAGATGGTACCCCTACCTAGTTGGAAAGAGAACTAGCTACACCCCTTCTAACCCCAACCCCAGCAGATAGATACCCAGTTCCCTTGACACATCACCGTCTCCACCACAGAGCACCCAAACACGAGCAGTTAGTAAGGCAACTGCAGTGCCCAAATCACGGGGACCACCACTCCGAACCCGAAGTCAACGCTTAAAGCAGAAGAAGAATTGTTCTTAGGTCAGGTTCCGTAGCTATGGTTCATACTACTTTGCTCTTGCATCACTGTATTTACTGATACCAACTAATTTCAAATTTGAAGGATGCAATTGAAACTCCAATGGCGTAACAGGTATGTTTTAAACCCATTTCTTCAACGTGTTTGGCTGCTTGCTGTTGTAACTTGCTCTATGTTGATTTCAGTTTCAATTGAATAAACAGTTATGTTCTCATGCCATGCACATTACAAGTGTTGTTATTGTTGTGTAGTTTCCCACACTTATATTCTGTCTATGCTGATTTGTCTTAAATAGATATGATTCGAACTGTATCTATCTTGATTTGGCAACATAAACTAGAATGATATAGACCATACAGTGACCATACTACATGATATATGTTTGTTCCATGTTGTTATCCTGTCCACCTTACTACTAAACTGGTTTAACAAAATGAGTTTCATATACTACATTGTAAACCTAAGATGTGTTTGTTTGTTTCTCTTTTAGAACGCGGATAAAATATTGGAGAAGAGTACCCTGTTATGCAATGGTAAAGGAAGTAATGCAGATAAGGTTCAAGATAGTGAGACATCCCTGTTGGTCTCCAAGAAAGCTGATAAAAACTATATTGAAGACACTGAGACAACCCCAAAGTCCTGTCTTGATGTAGTGTTCGAGTTACTGGCTACCACTGCTGGCACCAGCTCTTCAAACTCGTTGCCTGAATCAGTTTGGCTTCTTGAGTCTCAACTTCAAGTTGAAAGACATCGATCAGATGTTATGCGATAGGAAGCCGAAGGACTGAGGAAGTCCCTGCAGAATTCAGATGCATACTTTCTGGTGCAACAGCAAGCGCTGGAGGACTTAAGCGCCAAACAAGAGAAAGTTAATAAGCTTGCTAAGCATCTTGCCAGCATTATGGGTACCCAGGATATTGTTTCTTGAGCTCTTCTGAAGTGGTTTCAGTTCCGGACTTGTTTTGCTGCGGCGTTTATATCACTACTAGGGAAAAGCCTATACACAGAATCTTAGCAGCAGAGCGGCTCAAAAAGGAGCGCTGCTGCTAATTAGTAGTAGCATGTGTGTGGGAAACTTGCTGCTGATAAGTTTTTAGCAGTAGCGCGCTCTGTGTAAACCGCGCTGCTACAAATATCGACCGGTAGTGTTCACCTAACTCCATTTAGCAGTAGCTCGGTGGCGTGAACCGCGCTACTGCTACGGATGTAGTAGTAGCGCACTTTTACTGAGATCGCTGCTGCTAACTTTCAAATTGGCACACTTTTTGTCCCTATTAGCAGTAGCGTCGTTGCCCAAAGTGCGCTGCTGCTAATTCCTTATCAGTAGCGCGTTTTTGCTCCCGCGCTACTGCTAACCCGCACCAATCCACCACCTTTTCCCCACCGTCCCTCCCCTCCCGCTCCTATCTTCCCTTCCCCCTATCTCCCCCACATGCTCCCACTCTCACTCTTCTTCTTCCTCAATACTTCTCCCCCATTACTCTCTCTCTTCTATCCACCGTTCTCTCTCTTCATTACTCTTACCTAACTACACCACCTCCATTAATGCATCTCCTTTCTCTTTTTCCTTTCCCCTCCACTAGTTGAAGTTGTCTCCTCCAAAATTAGGTAGCTAGGTAGATGTAGGATTTAGTTAAGTGACCTATTTGCCCCCTAACTAGATCTATCTT
Source organism: Triticum aestivum (assembly GCF_018294505.1). NCBI lineage: Eukaryota > Viridiplantae > Streptophyta > Magnoliopsida > Poales > Poaceae > Triticum > Triticum aestivum. Next base: position 472,431,092 of record NC_057801.1, read on the forward strand.
TGTCAAGAAGATCTTTGTGCACTTTTGATCTCCCTACAACAACATCTCCACCGTGCTCGATCTCGATCGAGATAGAGGTGATGAAAATTTCATGATTTTGCAAAATGGAAATATGTTTTTGTGTGTGTGATATGTTTGTGGAAATTGTGTGTGTGGCATGAGTTGATGCCAAATTGTGCTTTTGAGTTGCCTATGTTTTGCCGAAATGTCGATTTATTTCCGTTTCGGTGAATTCCGGGCAAACTCTAGATTCATATATGTCCTATTTTTAGGGAAGGTCATGCCAAATTTTTTTATGACTTTGATGCATGCATGCATTTTAATAATCAATTTGTTTATTATTACCGTGCAGAGTGACGATGGTCAGTGGAACGATGGTGGACAGGTGGTTGCGGTCGGCGGTGCAGGACATGAAAGAAAATAACCGGACAGAAGTTTTATGTCCGTGTCGAAAATGCAAAGGAATAGTTTGGCTCGACCCCCACGACGATGGTCGTGTCGAAGCGCACCTCCTCATGACTGGTTTCATGGATGGCTATACTCGGTGGATAACTGAAGATGAGGATGACGATGTTGAGGATGCCGACGGGGCAGGCAATGATGACACAGGGCAAGACGAAGAGATGATCGATAATGGCGGCGGGGAAGAGGCCAGACATGGCGGCGAAGAAGGGGCTGGACATGGCGGAGGAGAAGGGGTCGGACATGGTGGCGGAGAGAACGACATGGACTCCACGCAGCAGAGTTCGTCGGTACTAAGTTCAATCGTGCGGGACCCTCATGTTCAAGCATTGCTTCGCAAGGAGACGAGTACTGAGAGAGCTGCTTCTAGAGAGGAGGCTAAGCTGGAGCAACTGGTGGTAGACTCGAACACTCCATTGTATGATGGTTGCAATCCTGAGGTGACCCGCTTGAGTTTCACGCTCCAACTCCTGAAGATGAAGGCTAAAAACAAATGGACCGACACTAGCCTCGATGAGCATCTCAAGTACCTAAAGGATGTTCTTCCCGCGAGTAATCTATGTCCTACTAGTGTTGATGAGGCCAAGAAGATCATGTGCCCTCTTGATCTGCCACACGTTAGATACCATGCATGCATCAACGATTGCATAATTTATCGGAAGGAGCACGCGGAAAAAACAAGCTGTCCGGTGTGCAATGCTTCTCGATACAAGAAGGCCGAGAAGAAATGTCCCCAGAAAGTTGTATGGTACTTACCGATCACTCCCCGTCTCTAGAGGTATTTTGTAGATCCCAAGGAAGCAAAGCAAATGCGCTGGCACGCGGAGAGGAAGAAGCCCGATGATGGAGATGATCCGAAGCTGAGACACGTGAAGGATGGAAGCCAGTGGAGAGCGTTGAACAACTTCTATCGGTATTTTGAATGTGATGCAAGGAACATCGTGCTCAGCGCGTGTACCGATGGCATGAATCTGTTTGGCAATCAGAACACCAACCATAGCACATGGCCTGTGTTTGTATGGATGTACAACCTCCCCCCTGGTTGTGCATGAAATCGAAGTACATTCACATGAGCATGCTTATTCAAGGGCTGAAACAACCAGGAAATAATATTAATTTGTATCTGGGGCTACTTCAAGAGGAGTTAGACACGTTATGGAAAACACCGGCCAAGACATGGGACGCCAGCAAAGGTGAGTATTTCAACATGAGAGCCGCGCTGATCACGACAGTGTAGGACTATCTCGGTTACGATTATGTGGCAGGCCAGGTGTGCCATGGATATTGCGGATGCACGCGGTGCATGGAGGATACGACGTCTCAGCAGCTAACGTCTAGGAAAGATGGCGGGTCTAGGAAAATCATGTATATGGGACATTGAAAATGGCTTGAACAGGATGACCCGTGGAGAAACCATGGAGATCTATTCAATGGTCACGCTGAGCATCGAGGACCTCCACGTAAGCGGAGCGGTGTCGAAATTGATGAGCTGTTGAAAAACTGGAAGGAGTGCCCGCGCCTGGAAAGGCGATGAGAAAGGCGCCAGAGCCGCTGCTGAAGGTATGGAAGATGAGGTCTGTGTTCTGGGACTTGGAGTACTTGCACAAACTCGATACACCTCATTGCCTTGATCAAATGCATATCTGTAAGAATGTCCTTGAGAGCTTGCTTGCAACACTGATGAACATGTCGGATAAGACCAAGGATGGGCCGAAGGCAAGAAAAGACTTGCAACATTTGAAAATCAGCGAAGATCTGCACATGCCGCCCCGTAAAATGTCAGACGAGACAGAGACGGAGACAGAGGCACGGGAGAAGAAGGGCAAGAAAATAAAGAAAGAGGATTATTGCCCCCCTTCTTGCTTCACCTTAAGTCAGGCTGAGATCAATGCCTTCTTTAAGTGCCTTACCGGAGTCAAAGTTAGTTCCGGTTACTGTGGCAAGATAAGCAGATATCTAGACACAGACAAGAAAAGGTTCAGCGGGATGAAGTCTCATGACTGTCATGTGATGATGACGCAGATACTACATGTTGCCCTTAGAGGGATAATGGACAAGCATGTCCGTGACACGCTTATTGGTCTCTGCAACTTTTTCGACGTCATCTCTCGAAAGTCGATCAGTGTGAAGCAGCTCCAAAGGCTACAGGAAGAGATCGTTGTGATACTGAATGAGCTTGAGATGTACTTCCCGCCCGCGTTCTTTGACGTGATGGTGCATCTGTGTGTCCATATTGTGGATGACATAATAGACCTGGGGCCGTCATTCCTGCACAACATGATGCCGTTTGAGAGGATGAATGGGATCATCAAAGGATTCGTTCGTAACATGTCCCGTCCGGATGGAAGCATCGTCCAGGGCTATTTGGCACAAGAGTGCATCTCTTTCTGTGAGAATTTTCTATATGGCGCAGACCAGCCGCCTGGTGTTAGTGTTGGTTTGCCCGTTAACAAGCACGATGGGAGGCTCGAAGGAGATGGTCACTGCAACGGTCGCAGGGAACTGCACGTGGCATACTCAGATCGACGCAGCGACTTTGACAGAGCAAACTTGGTAGTGCTACAACACCTAGACGAGGTAGATCCTTTCGTGGCACTGCACAAAGAAATTATCGCAAAGAAGTATCGTGACCGGGGGGTATGCAGGACGGACGCCGAAGTTACTAGAGAGCACAACTCCACTTTCCTGCATTGGTTCAAAGAGCATATTATTGCTAATCCCCCGGAGGAGGGCTCTAAGGACGGATTGCTCATATACGCCTTAGCACATGGCCCCTCGCCCAACCTCGTAACCTATCAGGCATATGATATCAACGGATACACGTTCTACACGGAGGCCAAAGATATGGACAGTGATGATCAGAACTCAGGGGTGACGATGGAATGCATGACCGGCAGCGACAACGGCGCAACTGAACGATTTTATGGAAGGGTCGAGGAGATCTGGGAGCTTGACTACTCTGGACTGCACAACACGACGATGTTCCGTGTCAGATGGGCTAAGAATGTCGAAAGAGAAAGCCGGATTTTCACTACCATGACTATACCCGACGCCAAGAGCGCTACCGTGAACACTATCGCAAAAAACGAGCCATGGGTACACGCTAAGCACGTGACACAATGCTTCTTCATAACTGACCCACGCAATCCCAGCCGTGTTGTCGTGAGGAGAGGAAAAAGGAACATCATTGGAATGGATGGAGTCGCCAACGAGGAAGACTATGATCAGTACGGCAACCCAATGAGGGAAGATGACGATGATGATGAAGTATACGTCAAAAGAAGAATCAATACTACATTACCTAAGAAAAATTGTACTCCATGGAAAAGGCAAAGTCACAATGAGGGGCTCAATTATTCTTCGACGAACAAGAAGGGAAAGAAGCTGAATCAAAAACAAAAACCTCAACACTGAGGAAAATTATGTTATCGGTCAAATGATGTAATATATATATATGTTCCTATTTTGTATACACACTTAGCCATTATTATGCATGGGTCCAATGATGTGTAATATATATGTTCCTATTTTGCATACATATTTAACCGTCAAATGATGCAATATATATATCGCCCTCCCTTCGTTCACTGCCCTCGGGAAATAAAAGTGGGATAAAATAAAGGAAAAGAAAAGGGAAAACTAGCAGTAGCGAAGGTAGTAGCAGTGCGTTTTGCCTAACCCGCTACAGCTACTGAAGTTAGTAGTAGTGAATTTCGTATAAAGTGCTACAGCTACTGAAGGTAGTAGCAGCGCGTTTTTTCCAAATGCGCTACTGCTACGTCCACTTAACCCAAAATTCTCACCCACCCTGCTTCATCCCGCCTTTTCCCCCCAAATCCCCACTCTCTCTTCCCCCGTCGCACCGCCGCGCCCGACCCGGCCCCGGCGCTCGCCCCCGACTCCGGCGCCCGCGCTAGCCCCGACCCCGGCGCTAGCCCCCGACCGCGGCGCTCGCCCCCGACCCCGGCCCTCGCCCCGACCCCGGCGCCAGCGCTCGCCCCCGACCCCGGCACGCTCGCCCCCGACCCATCGGCCCTCGCCTCCCTCCTCTCCCCTCCCGGCCGTCGTCGGGCCTGCCTCCTCGCCCCTGCACCCTCTGTAAACCCCCCCTCTCTCTCTGCTAGGGTTCTTCGGTTAATTTACTTAGGTTTTAGTTAGGGCAGTATGTTAATTAGGTTATCTATTTAGTTATGAATTTAGCTAGGTTTCAAAATTAGCTGAATTTATATGCAAATTTGAACTGGACATGTGATATGTGCATATGTCATGTTTTGGACATGTCATGTTTGGAAAATGATCCGAGTGGCCTATGTTACGCCGGAATGTTGATTCATTTCCGTTCCGGTGAATTTCAGGCGCTCGATATGTCCATTTTTTAGCAAAGGTCATGCCGAAATTTCCCGTGAATAAAGGCATGATTTGTGCTACATAGTTGGCATATCGAGTGCTGGCACATAGATTTCTTTTTATGTCATTTCTCATTTATTCATACTTTTAGAAATAAATGAGGACACTTAATCATAGGAAACATGTCGAACAACGAAGAAACTGGGCCTTCTGACCAAGATGCAGACGAGATGGATTATGAGGGTGAACAAGAGTACCTCGACTATTTGACTGCTAAGCAAGGTTTGCAGGTCGGCCTCGATGATGGTACTGACGCCGACATCGACACCGACGGCGCCGGCACCGATGGCGGCACCGAGACCGGTGGGGAAGGTACCGGCGGGGAAGGTACCGGCCCCGATGCCGCTACCGAAAAGAGGAAGCATAAGAAGCAGAGGATACGAAAACCTAACAAACTAGGGATTGGACGACTTGTGATCACAAAGATGGCACCTGGCAAGTTTGAGCCGTTAGAGCCGGAAGAACCTCGCAAGTGCTATGGGAACCAAGTAGGATGCATCCTACGGGAATGCGCGAGCATCAACGACGATGACTTAAGGAGTAAAGAACATTTGACGCAGTTGCTCCTAACGAAGTTGCACAAGAGATTCAAGTTCCCCGACCGGGATGATAACATAGAACAACCGTGGGATGATCCGAAGATGAAAAAGATTAACAATCACGCCATGGGCATGTTCAGCAATGATTTGGCCTCCTGGAAAGGGAGGGTGAAACGAGCTATTGAGGCTGATGAACCCCTGTCCAAGATTCTGGAGGAAAATCCGACACTTACGGAAGAGGAGTTCGAAAAGTTCAAGGACACTTGCGCTACCGAGGCAGCCAAGGCTAAGGCTGCGAAATTCAAGAGCCTTCAGCAAAGGAACACGGGGAAGCATCGCCTCGGAAGCCGTGGCTACCTCGGTAAAAGGCCCATATGGGATAAGGAGGACGCGGAACGTGAAGCCGCGGGTCTCCCAGACCCCTTCGCGAAGTTCACCAACCCCTTGGAGCATGACTTCATCAGGGCCCGCTACAAGTGGGACAAGGAGAAAAAGGTTTTTTACACGGACAAGATCACGAGGAAATTGATTAGACTACTGGAGAAGCAACACCAGCTTGCAGCCGAAAGCCCTACTTCTCCGATGAGGCCCAAGTGGGACACCCCTCTCAACCGGGCCTTGAACGAACTTAAGGGACTCCCTTTGGATCAGCGGCCGCAATATGGTCGTGTGCACGGCGCTGGAGACGGCGCCACGTGGAAGGTGTTTTACAACGAGGGCCCGGAGGCCAAGAAGCAGAAAAAGAAGTTTAGTCAGGCGGACATCGACGCGAAGGTGAAGCTTGCGGTCGAGAAAAAAGCAGCTGAGGACGCGAAAAAAGCAGCCGAGGACAAATATGAGTTGCTACAGCAGGCAGTCAATGCAGCTGTAACTGCCTGCAGAAATGATTTCGCTACTAACTTGGTTCCAGTTATCATCAACTGGGCGAAGGAAAATCCAGACAAGACGGTACATGATTTCCCGTTGCCCAGTTTCGTCGGGAGCAACTCCATGAACAACAACACCATCGCACCATCACTTGCTCACGCAACCGGGCCTCCTCTCGCAGCCGCTCCCGCTCATAGCAGCCCGTCCTCAGTCTCAGGCGCGCTAGGTGGGCCTTCGTCTTTGGCTGAGCTCGACGCCGTCACGGTAATTACATGTCGCACCAACATATATATATATATATATATATATATATAATATTCCATTTTTGTTGCCTTTCGGTTGTTTTACGCCACAGACATATGTGTTTGCAGGCGAAAGAAACCCCGTGCACCATACTCTACTTGATCAAAGGCCAGAAGGTGGACGTGGGAAAGGGGATGATAATGGACCCCTCTCAACGCACGTTCCACAACCAGCCGATCCCCGCTGGGCACTTCAGGGTTAGCTTGACCAGTGTGAAATCGGGGCACGAGGATTTGCCTCCTCCAGTACAGCATGTGGGAGCGGACGACGAGACCCCGCCGCGGATTGGAAGCTGCAAGAATTGGGTGCTGCTATGGCCGAAGAATCTTATTCGTCTGGAGCCGGCCGAGAGCACACCAATAACTACCACACATCAACAAGCATGTGCGGAGACCACCACCCCGCCTACGCAATTACCAGCTCCTGTAGTGCCGGGTGAGAGCGGCGGACGACATGATGAAGGGGGTGCAATAGTACTGGCTGATGTAATTTCTCCTGTAGAACAGAGAATGGATGATGAGACGGAGGTCGACCCTATGGATTACCTCAATACAAACGCGTATGACTGTGACATAGATATGATGAGTCAACCATATGACGAATCGGGCTATCAGCTTGCTAATGAGGATATGGATGATATGCCCGGGCAGGGTCGTACCATGGATTGCAAAAAGTCTCTCTTCATGAAATCCTCACAGGACACGCCTGAAGATGCCGCCTCAACACAGGCTCAACTAGCCGGGCGCGAGGGTCGTACAGTACTTAGCCCGGGAACACTGGGGCAGGGGTTAAGGAAGGGTCTGGAAGGTGTGCCCAAGAAAAAGGAGAGGAAGAGATCGGGGAAGGTAACTGCCTCCAAACAAGCCAGAGCACATAGCAGCCAGACGATGCATTCTGAAGAGCGTGTACCCGTGAAAGGTGCGGTCATGTTCCATCTCACGGGCGAGCCGATGCTACCGCCGAAACCGCTGGAGGCACTATCAGGGGATCTCAGGAGACTGCACGACCATGTGCTGTCGACTGAGAAAAGCCTACTAGCCTCAAAGGATCCAGGATATCCGACATACGCGGCTCGTGTGCCTGAGGGGAAGTGCTACGTCGACACACGGCCCGCGGAGGTGTTCTTCCTGCGGTTTGACCATATCTTTGAGATGTTTCTAACAAGGCGGCTTGATTTTACTATCGTCCGCCTTTTTGCGCTACATATGAGCTCCGTCATGAAGAGTGAAGAAGTCTCGCAAATCTGTGTGGCGGATCCGTACTACATGCACGAGTCTTTCTTGAGTCTCGGCGACTTTGAGCGTGAAACTGCTAGGGAGTACCTCCAAAACTTCATGGTACAGAATAAGGACCGGGAAATTGTCCTCGTGCCTTATCATCCAAAGTAAGTCAGTTCCGGACAACCCTTTCGTACATTTCAATCATTCCTTCTCTCTCATATGGGGAATAATTTGAGGTGTCTTTTCCCCGCAGCAACGGGCGCGCCGTCCTTATCGTTCTTTACCCGCAAGTCTCCCACGCCGTGTATTTTGACCCTTCCAGAGACTACGAGAAAAAAGACTACACCCACATAATGAATATTCTAGATGATGCTCTCCAAGGCTTCAGCTTTAGAGGTGGCCACGTGCAGATCAAGAAACAAAGGAACAAGAAGATGGGTTTCGCGCATAAAACTAACTTCTCCTGCATCCATGTCCCAAAACCAAGCAAGAAGGATGGATTCTACATCGTCCATCTCATGATTCAGTTCAAGACGGATCACCAAAAGCTTCGCATTAACAGCAGAAATGATGATCATATCCACAAGTGGCTAGAATCTCATGGAGAAGCGGATTATAAACTTAGAGATGACTTCTTTCGCATCCAAAGCGACATTGCGACGATCATCATGAAAGAAGTCGTCGATGAGAAGGGGATGTTCCACCACGGCCCTATATCGCGAGCTGACGTCCGAACTCGCATAGGCATGCAACGTCTAGACCTCACGCCGTTCAAGAAGCTAGGGTTCATCCTCGATGATATGGAAGGATGGAACTTCTAGTGATTTATGATGCCGATGATGATGATATGTGTCTGTTGAACTTGTATACTTTTTGTAGCGATGAAACTTTGTGATGTCCACGGTCCCTGCCGAACTTGCGCAACGCTACTTTGTTAGTTTGCGTACGATGACCTGCGTACCTCTAGTTAATTAATTTGCATACTGTATGTTGCATCTAGTTGCTAACCCTTTCTTTTTCGGTGTTGCTCTAGTATATTTTGTTGCATATATATGATTGTACATCCTCTTCATGAACATGCATCTCTAACAGGTACCTAGTTTCTTGATGGCGAGATGGAATTGCTATGTCGTGTACAAAGGGAAGGTTCCGGGGGTGTACAACGAGTGGCATGAGTGTCAGGCGCAAGTGAATGGGTTCACGGGCGCCAGCCATAAAGGCTTCAAAAGCAGACAAGAAGGAGAAGCTAGTTACTTGAGGTTCACGCTAGCGCGAGAGAGGACTCGTAACCGCCACCTCATGTACTGCATAGTTCCGCTCTCACTCATAGTGATAGCACTTCTTGCGTATACCTTTGTTTAGATGGATGACGTTGTTGTAGTTGCAAGTATTCGAGACTTGCATGTATCGCTATTTTCGAGATGATGACAAGATATCACTTTGTGTTGGATGATGATTATGATGAGACTATTTGTATGTACATGCTATGATTACATTTGTGGTCTCGCAGGCATTTGTATGTGTATCATGATGACATTTCTATGTGCTAAAGATTCTTCTATAAAGCCTGTTCAAATACAAAACAAATATGCCAAAAAAAAAAACTACTTAAATTAGCAGTAGCGAGTGTATAAAGTTAGCAGCAGCGCCGCGATAGCAGTAGCGCGTCCAGGCAAAGCGCGCTAGAGCTACTAGCAGTACCGAGCTTCCGCTAACAACGCTGCTGCTACACTTGTGTAGCAGTAGCGCCGGTGAGCACGCGCTACTGCTATCTGTTAGCTGTAGCGCCTTATTAGTAGTGCCTCCCGCGCTACTGATACATCTAAAACCCGCGCTGCTGCTAGCCTTTTCCCTAGTAGTGTATGCTGTTGTGTTCCCTATATTTGCACTGGTGGCGAACTTTGATGCCCAGTGGATGTAATATGTGTAATAGCCGTGATAGCCTAGTGTAAGTTGCTTGCTTATTTATTTCCTTGTTGTCTTGTTTATTTTTTTGCTTGTAGTCAGTGCAGTTCTTTTTCTGCGGTTTGCTAGTGGTGCAATAACTTATTTTTTTAAACTAGGCCATAATAACCTTGGGCTAATATTTATTGTTGTGACACTGGGCCTCCTGCGGGCCGTAGAAATAGTGGGCCTTCTACGGGCCATATAAATAGTGGTCCTTCTACGGGCCGTAGAAACAGTGGGCCTTCTACGGCCGTAGAAACAATGGGCCTTCTACGGGCCGTAGAAACAATGGGTCTTCTACGGGTCATATCATCAATGGGCCTTATACGGGCTGTATGACCGATTGGCCAAACATGGGCCAAACAGACCGCATTCTAGCCGTAAACGGGCTAGAGTTGGAATCGTCCGTTCATGGGCCGACCATAATGGGCCATCGTTAATAGGCCGTATTTGATGACGCTATGAAAACGGCCCAACGTATTAACGGACCACAAACGGGCCGACTGTAACCACGGGCTGAATTTGGCCCACAAGCAGAAAATGATAGTAACGGGCCATAAGTAAACGAATGCTGCAAATGAGCCCAAGAATAAATGGGCTCTGAGAAGGCCGAAAGATACCATGGGCTGGAAATGGCCCAACCGAATAACGGGCCGTTAATGGGTATAAAGTGATACACTGTTCTTTACGGGCCAGTTTCACCACGGGCCGTTAATGGGTGTAAAGTGATACACTGTTCATTACGGGCCAGTTTCACCACGGGCCGTTAATAGGCCAAGAGTTACATAGGGCCACATATGGGCCGAAAGACGTCATGGGCCATACATGGGCCAGAAGTGAAAACGGGCTGGAATCATATTGGATGGCCCAGATGACGCTACTAGGCCTAATTCCAATAGGGCATAACGGGCCTTGGGTTAGCGGGTTGTAAATGGGCTATATGCGAACATGGGTTAACAGGCTTTCCATGGGCCGGCCCGCCACCTTTTGACCAAGTCAAACGGGCCAGCCTTTTCACAGGAATGGGCCTCTGTTGGGCCGTGCCACATGTCGACGTATCATAGGCGCCTTATGTCCAATGAGTGGATGACATCTGTCCCAGCGATGAGCCGACACATGTTTCCTCCAGCCAATGATGATTTTACACGTGGAAAATCCCCATTGGTCGGGGCTGTTAATGGGTTATCGGATCCAAAACCCGACCCGATAGCTTAACGATGTTCCGTTACGGTGGATGCCATGTGTTGGTCACCCTTGACGAAAGCACTTCTGTGATGCGCGATTTATCGTCATGGAAGTGGACACTTCCGTGATGATAATTTTGGTAATGTCATGGAACACTTCTACGACAGCACATGTATGACTATCTTGATTCTGTCATAAAATCGTCATGGATGTACATGCATGACAAAAAACGCGACCTACTGTGACAAACACGTATCATCACGGAAGTGTTTTTTTGTAGTGTTGCCGATCACCGGGCAAGTCCACCAAAGTCCACACTTTGTTCTCATACATGGATCCCATCTCAGATTTCATGGCCTCAAGCCATTCCGCAGAATCTGGGCTCATCATTGCTTCCTCACAGTTCATAGGTTCACCATGGTCTAGTAACATGACTTCCAGAACAGGATTACCGTACCACTCTGGTGCCGATCTTACTCTGGAAGACCTATGAGGTTCGGTAGTAACTTGATCTGAAGTTTCATGATCATCATTAGCTTCCTCACTAATATGTGTAGGAATCACTCGAACTGATTTCTGTGATGAATTCTTTCCAATAAGGGAGAAGGTACAATTACCTCATCAAGTTCTACTTTCCTCCCGCTCACTTCTTTCGAGAGAATCTCCTTCTCTAGAAATGATCCATGTTTAGCAACAAAGATCTTGCCTTCAGATCTGTGATAGAAGGTGTACCCAACAATTTCCTTTGGGTATCCTATGAAGACACACTTCTCTGATTTGCGTTCGAGCCTATCAGGTTGAAGCTTTTTCACATAAGCATCGCAGCCCGAAACTTTAAGAAACGATAACTTTGGTTTCTTGCCAAACCACAGTTCATAAGGCGCATCTCAACGGATTTTGATGGTGCCCTATTTAAAGTGAATGGAACCGTATCTAAAGCATAACCCCAAAACGATAGCGGTAAATCAGTAAGAGACATCATAGATCGCACCATATCCAATAAAGGATAGTTACGACGTTCGGACACACCATTTCGCTGTGGTGTTCCAGGTGGCGTTAACTATGAAACTATCCCATGTTGTTTCAAATGAAGACTAAACTCTTAACTCAAATATTCTCCTCCACGATCAGATTGTAGAAACTTTATTTTCTTGTTACGATGATTTTCCACTTCACTCTGAAATTCTTTGAACTTTTCAAGTGTTTCAGACTTATGCTTCATTAAGTAGATATAACCATATCTACTCAAATCATCTATGAAAGTAAGAAAATAACGATACCCGCCACGAGCCTCAACACTCATTGGACCGCATACATCGGTATGTATTATTTCCACTAAGTCAGTAGCTCGTTCCATTGTTCCGGAGAACAGAGGTTTAGTCATCTTGCCCATACGGCACGGTTCGCAAGCACCAAGTGATTCATAATCAAGTGATTCCAAAAGTCCATCAGCATGGAGTTTCTTCATGCGTTTTACACTGATATGACCCAAGCGGCAGTGCCACAAATAAGTTGCACTATCATTATGAACTTTACAACTTTTGGCTTCAATATTATGAATATGTGTATCATCACTATCGAGATTCAACAAAAATAGACCACTCATCAAGGGTGCATGACAATAAAATATATTTATCATATAAATAGAACAACCATTATTCTCTAATTTAAATGAATAACCATCTCGCATCAAACAAGATCCAGATATAATGTTCATGCTCAACGCCGACACCAAATAACAATTATTCAGGTCTAAAACTAATCCCGAAGGTAGATGTAGAGGTAGCGTGCCGACAGCAATCACATCGACCTTGGAACCATTTCCCACACGCATCGTCACCTCGTCCTTAGCCAATCTTAATTTAATCCATAGCCCCTGTTTCGAGTTGCAAATATGAGCAATAGAACCAGTATCAAATACCCAGGCGCTACTATAAGTAGTAATAAGGTACATTTCAATAACATGTATATCAAATATACCTTTCACTTTGCCATCCTTCTTATCCAACAAATACTTGGTGCAGTTCCGCTTCCAGTGACCAGTCCCTTTGCAGTAGAAGCACTCAGTTTCAGGATTAGGTCCAGACTTGGGTTTCTTCTCCTGAGCAGCAACTTTCTTGTCATTCTTCTTGAAGTTCCCCTTCTTCCCTTTGCCCTTTTTCTTGAAACTAGTGGTCTTGTTGACCATCAACACTTGATGCTCCTTCTTGATTTCTACCTCCGCAGCCTTTAGCATCCTGAAGAGCTCGGGAATAGTCTTGTTCATCCCTTTCATATTATAGTTCATCACGAAGCCTTTATAGCTTGGTGGCAGTGATTGAAGAACTCTGTCAATGACACTATCATTAGGAAGATTAACTCCCAGCTGAGTCAAGTGATTATGGTACCCAGACATTCTGAGTATGTGTTCACTGACAACACTATTCTCCTCCATTTTGTAGCCGTAGAACTTGTTGGAGACTTCATATCTCTCAACTCGGGCATTTGCTTGAAATATTAACTTCAACTCTTGGAACATCTCATATGCTCTATGACATTCAAAACATCTTTGAAGTCCCAATTCTAAGCCATAGAGCATGGCACACAGAACTATTGAGTAGTCATCAACACGCGTCTGCCAGACGTTCACAATGTCTGTAGTTGCTGGCGCGGGTGGTGTTGGTGTCAAAACTTGCGGATCTCGGGTAGGGGGTCCCAAGCTATGCGTCTTAGGATCGATGGTAACATGAACACGGGATTTTACCCAGCTTCGGGCTCTCTTGATGAGATAATACCCTACATGCTGCTTGATTGACTTTAATGAGTATAGGGATTACAAGAGTTGATCTACCCCGAGATCATATGTTGTGGTCTAAACCCTAGAGGTATGATGAGTAATGTCATAATGATCCGTCGACTAGCCTGGCCTCGGTTTATATAATGTACCAGAGGCCTAGGATAACAAGAGTCCTAGCCGAATATGCCGGTGGGGAGGAGTCCTTGTCTTGATCACCAAGTCTTGTGGATGCGGCAACTGTCTGAACTGGCCCATGAGTATACGGCCACGGGGGTCCTCGGCCCAATCTAACTGATCGGGGGATGACGTGGTGAGTACCCCCTAGTCTAGGACACCGTCAATAGCCCCCTGAAACGGTCTTCAAGTTGGGGACGCTCCTCGATTCTTCCGTACTGTTCTTCATCTTCGGTCGTCGGTCTTGAAAACTGGTTCAACAAATCTGCTCATCTACGATCTTGAGAATCGCCGAAGTAAATCTGCAGAGTTTACACGTCGGGTATCCGAGGAGCCCCTTTAAGTTCTCGGCCTTTATCAATGCCTTGTTATTTTAATGCCACACCTTGGGTTTGAAGTTGTTCTCGGGCGGCCGTGTCCTCTTGCTTCCGAGCTCCAACGCAGAACTGCATTCGATGTGTCTTTTGCAGTCGGGCACCAACGCCGGACTGCTTCCGAGCTCCAACACCGGAATGTATCCCAGCTCCAACGTTGGACTATATCCGAGCTCCAACACTGGATTATATCCGAGGTGTCATAGATCACCTTGGTTCAAAAAATTTGAAAGAGTTTAGCTAAGCTTAATACCGGAAATGCCCTCTATGGAGCCAGCCACTGGCACCCGAGCTTTATGCCAGACTGCTTCCGGGGTGGGGTGGTGCACCACCTTGGCCATGGGCTGATTTTTATGAATTTAATTCCGAATTGTGCAATGTAATCTCTGACGAGATGTATAGCCATTATATGTATATTAGTAACCCTCAAGGTGCGTATTGGCCTAATATCTGGGATGCACCTGAAGAAAAAAATCAAACCGCTCACCCTAGTAGCCCTGAGACTCAGGTCGATGCGTAAAATCAGCCTGAGGATCAATTCCCAGCTCGGCAGCATACTTAGGAATAAAAACACGGTGTGCGAATTCCTCGAGACTCGGGTTGGGTGTGGCCGACCAAACAGAGGATAATAATCTCCTCGAAAACTATATTGCACTTTAAATTTTCTGCATTGGATTGTCAATGCAGTAGCCCCCGAGCCACTGGTCGGGTGGCAACACCAGATCAGGAGATCGATGTACCCCTGTAATATTTGTAAATGATAAGCACGAAGCCCAGTAGCCCCGAGCCTTAATGTGGGCATGAGTGGCCGAATTAAGGATAGATATCTGTCGTAAAATCACAAATTATGTGTAATGATTCTATGTATCCAAGTACATTTACATCATTAATGCTCGGATCTGCATTGTAAAAAACTTTGTTGACCGACCATCGGCTTCCACCTCCTTAGCCAGAAGCTGAGGAGTGTTTGTCCTACTTTATGAAGCCTTGATGACGGAAAAGATTTACGACAAACAAGGCAATCCGGCCATACGGTTATATAAACAAAGGTACGCGCAGAGATATGTTATATTACTTTTTAATGTAAGAAACATCTTCCAGATAAAATAGTCCCGCTATCGGTTCCTTTCTTTGGGTTGTCATGCTAAGCATGATCATGAAGCCTCAACTCCGATCAATGTGGGAGGAAAATATTGAGGACTTAGTTCGGGGAAAGTTCCCGAATAATACGCTATTAATGAACCGGAATTTTAACTTCTGTCGTTGCCGACCAATGTGATCCTTTAAGATTACTAGCTTTCGGCTTCACCCAGTCTGAGGTACTAACTTGGATGACCCGGTAGTAACAATCACAGAGGTGCTCCCTTTACCACCTAGCCGAACAATCGGGAACGTAGGGGTAAGCACTGGAGCCAGGCAACCCAGCTTGGCCAAAATCTTAAGTCAAATTGATGCATATTTATGGCTTTATAACGATAATTGCGGAAGGTAATGCTTGTATAATGAATACAAATGCTGATGATATATACTTATTTTGACTCCATTGCGACTGTTTATCAGTTGAAAGTGGCCCATCATCGGCTTCTACCCCTTTGTAGATACTACGCAAGGTGTTTCTGCAATAACCAGACAACCCTTAGCCGATGTCTCGGTGCCCGGAGGCGGTTGTGTTAGCAGAAACGAGGCAATCAGATATCTAGCTTTATAACTTTCACTTAGTCATATTAGGTTTAAACTGGGGAAGCTAGCTACGAGCCCCCGGTTAGTGTTCGGCGATAGCAGAGGTCAAGTCGTAAACACTTCGGCCAATGTTATGAATGGCTCATCATTTAACATGGTCATCGGATCGCTGACCAGTTTGCGCCTATTGTGACAGTCAGTTTTTGGCTTTCTCCACTGAGGTGCTTAACCATGCGATCTGGAAGCACAATCAGTGGTTCTCCCATTGCACACCTAGCCGAACAAAGCGGAATGTAGGAGGCAAGCACAGGAGCCGGGCAACCCAACTATTGACCAAACACACAATTCAAAACCGATGCATATATAGCAACATCCGAGAATGTTTTTGCCGAATCTCTAAAGGTGTCCGGCGTTGCACTGTGAGACTTATGCGAAAAACACACAAATAGTTTAAAAGTGCCAAAAGCTTGGAAAACCAAAAAACACTAGTAAAAACATGACGTCCGAACAAGATCAAGTGTTCGGTGCCAATCCGAAAATTGGAAAAAAATTTGTGCTTCTGTCGACCAAGAAGAAAACACATTTACAGCTCATATATAAATTTCAAGAGCCCCCAAGTGACTTGGGCAAAAGGATTTTATGTATAATGATTGTATGTACCGAAGTACTTATATCATATCTGTGTTCACCCGAAATTTATACGCGTCTTAACCGACCGCCGACTTCTTCCTCTTCGGTCAAGGACCGAAAAGTGTTATGTACTCCCCCTGTCGAGAATATCGACGGTGTTTCCGATAACCAGGCAATCAGGCCATAATGCTATAACAGACAAAGCGCGCTCAGGGAACTTATGCTATATTACCGATGAAGTGTAAGAAGCATCTTCGAAGAAAATAGTACCCCCACCGATACCTTTCTACGGTTGCTCATTATTACTATGAAACTTGTGCAATAGATTTTTTGTACTCATGAGTTCCGTTGTGTGCCGACAATTATTGAAAACAGTACGAGCGCTAGCTTTCGGCTTCACCCAGTCTGAGGTCCAGCTCGGATGACCTGATCGTGACAATCGCAGAGGTGCTCCCTTTACTCCCTAGCCGAACAATCAGGAACGTAGGGGTAAACACGGGAGCAAGGAAACCCAGCTTGCAAATTGCTTAGGTCAATATGGTGCATATTGTGGCATAATACACGAACAAGGAACGAAGCTGTACAAGTATAATCATATGCAAGAGGAAAAGCTCCATCAAGGGAGCCCCCAAATAAACGGGGTATTTGAATATGTGCGTCACAAACAAAGTTTTGACAAGGAACTTTGTCATAAACAACTTTGTGCCAAAAAGTATAATGCTTGGTCGAACCGAACAACATTTAAAACTGAAAGTTTTTGAGCATGAAAGCAACTTAGCTGGTTAATGTGTTCGGTGTTGATGACACGATTCGGGCTTGTGGCGGGACGAAGACGCCCATTGAACCGACAAGGTTCGTAGTCCTCGGCATGGCCGAGGTCCCAGCCCCCAGGCCCGAGGTGTCCGAGCAAGGAGTTCGGCATTCCGGGGCATTCCGGGCGCGGCATCGGTTACCTGCACACATAAAACAGTGCGGTCTAGGAAATAATAATAATAATATATATAATCCTTGAATGATTGCTTTACGCAAGAATAATTTATCTAACGAGATGTGGCCTAGCGCCGAAGCCAATGTCGATGCAGGGCGTCGGCGTGACGCGGTGAAGGCGTGACAAAGCCCGAATTTGCAGGGTGGTCTAAGATTCGGATGCGGCCCTCACCGAACTATGTATGGAAACTGACCGAACCACCACGTGACCGTTTTTAATGTGGCTGCCATTTGATAGACCTGTGTACAGATCATGAAACAGACCAAAGTAATAATTCCTTAAGAAAAATAATCCCAACAAGCAAAAATTGTTAGGATTAATAGCACCTGGTTTATTTGTTGTAGTAGTCCGAAGAAAAGCGACTCCCAAAATTGGGAATCCATCCGCACACCCATTGCCTGATGGGCGATGAAGCAACGGCATGGCGATGCTGGCAAAGGTTGGCTTGCCGAGGCAAAGCCCCCGGTCCAGCTAACGTGGCGAAGCTGGTCGGCTGGTGACGCAGTAGTCACCAGAGTATGTTGATGAAGACATAGCCAAGTCCCCGGTCTAGCCGAGGTGACGGAGCAGGCCGGTGAGGATTTGTTGCAGCTGCCATGTCAGCCGAGGTGTTGAAGTAGTTTGACGTGACGGATATTGGCTCGAAGAGGCAATAGTGCGGCCATGCCGACCCAGGTCGTCACTTGTGACGTGGTCAATGCTGGCTTGATGAAGTGACCATGCAGCGATGCCGGTGTGCCCGCTCCGTGTAATCCGTGTAGCAGCGACGTTGATGACGATTTATCCTTCGCGATGACAAACTATTGTTCGGCTGGCCGAGATGATGATCCGAAGAAGTTGAGCTCGGCTCAACAAAGCGACGACGTGTCTAGCGCAGGTCGGCCGCCGTGGAGTAATGTTGTCGAGCCAGTTTGACACCGAGGCGATGGTGAAGATCGTATTGTAAAAATACATTTAATATTAATGGGATGTGTTTGGGAATAAAACACAATACCCCATACAAAAACTTCCTTCAAAAAGGATGTCCAAAATCCCGTTCATAAAGAAGATGAACTCGGGTCGGATTCGTTCTTGCGTAGAAAACAGATCCGAAAAGTGATGCACTAATCGGAAGGTTCCCGGAGTTTGGACAATCAGATCAAGCTGAATTTTTGACAGGTGGTAGATATAGTAATTCCGCAGCCGATCAACTATTGGATCTTCCAAAGTACGTCCGAGCTAGATGCTGGACACCATGCTCCAAACTCGTCCAGATTCTCGTCCAGATTCAACAGGGCTCCGGTATATCGGAGATTGCCGGAGATTCCTCCATTGGAACTCGACGAAATTTCGCAGGATTTTTGTAGACTCAGTTACGCACAATCCCACCGAAGCAATCGTTAAAACGACACTCGAGGAGGCGGTGGCGGAGGATACAAGTTCGTTGTCTAGAAAAATAGCACGATCGCCCGAGGGCAATGTTGACGTTGAGCCCCCGAGCTCCATGGATGATTCCTCCATGATCTTGATAGAGATCGGAGTTGGTATTGATGAAGGCCCTCGTCCGAACATGACAATCGGAGGCAGGGCACAGTCCTCAGTCAAGCCAAGGTGACCAGTCGAGCCGGTGACAAAGAAGTCGACATCGCAGTTGATCTGCAGACGAGCCATTGATCCTTTTGTCGATCACACAGCGGAACTCTCAATGAAAGCACCAATGTCGGTGTCAAAACCGGCGGATCTCGGGTAGGGGGTCCCAAGTTGTGCGTCTTAGGATCGATGGTAACATGAACATGGGATTTTACCTAGCTTCGGGCTCTCTTGATGAGATAATACCCTACGTGCTGCTTGATTGACTTTAATGACTACAGGGGTTACAAGAGTTGATCTACCCCGAGATGATATGTTGTGGTCTAAACCCTAGAGGTATGATGAGTAATGTCATAATGATCCATCGACTAGCCTGGCCTCTGTTATATAATGTACCAGAGGCCTAGGATAACAAGAGTCCTAGCCGAATACGCCGGTGGGGAGGAGTCCTTGTCTTGATCACCAAGTCCTGTGGAATCTTCCTTGTATGAGGCAACTGCCCGAACTGGCCCATGAGTATACGGCAATGGGGGTCCTCGGCCCAATCTAACTGATCGGGGGATGACGTGGTGAGTACCCCCTAGTCCAGGACACCGTCAGGTGGTACACCTAATGGTGCTTCCAGGACGTAATTCTTCTATGCAGCAATGAGGATAATCCTCAAGTTACGGACCCAGTCCGTGTAGTTGCCGCCATCATCTTTCAACTTAGGTTTCTCTAGGAATGCATTAAAATTCAAAGGAACGGTAGCATGGTCCATTGATCTACAATAACATAGACATGCAAAATAACTATCAGGACAAAGTTCATGATATATTAAAGTTCAATTAATCATATTACTTAAGAACTCTCACTTACGTAGACATCCCTCTAGTCATCTAAATGATCACGTGGTCCAAATCAACTAAATCATGTCCGATCATCACATGAGATGGAGTAGTTTTCAATGGTGAACATCACTATGTTGATCATATCTACTATATGATTCACATTCGACCTTTCGGTCTCAGTGTTCCGAGGCCATATCTGCATATGCTAGGCTCGTAAGTTTAACCCGAGTATTCTGCGTGTGCAGAACTGGCTTGCACCCGTTGTATGTGAATGTAGAGCTTATCACCCCGATCATCACATGGTGTCTCGGCACGACGAACTGTAGCAACGGTGCATACTCAGGGAGAACACTTGTACCTTGAAATTTAGTAAGGGATCATCTTATAATGCTACCGCTGTACTAAGCAAAATAAGATGCATAAAAGATAAACATCACATGCAATCAAAATATGTGACATGATATGGCCATCATCATCTTGTGCTCATGATCTCCATCACCGAAGCATCGTCATGATCTCCATCATCACCGACGCGACACCTTGATCTCCATCGTAGCATCATTGTCGTCTCGCCAACTATTGTTACTACGACTATCGCTACCGCTTAGTGATAAAGTAAAACAATTACATGGTGATTGCATTGCATACAATAAAGCGACAACCATATGGCTCCTGCCAGTTGCCCATAACTTTGTTACAAAACATGATCATCTCATACAACAAATTATATCACATCATGCCTTGACCATATCACCTCATAGCAAGCCCTGCAAAAACAAGTTAGACGTCCTCTACTTTGTTGTTGCAAGTTTTACGTGGCTGCTACGGGCTTCCAGCAAGAACCGTTCTTACCTACACATCAAAACCACAACGATTTTTCATCAAGTGTGTTGTTTTAACCTTCAACAAGGATCGACCGTAGTCAAACTCGATTCAACTAAAGTTGGAGAAACAGACACCAGCCATCCACCTTTGTGCAAAAACACGTCGGTAGAAACAGCCTCATAAACATGGTCATGTAATGTCAGTCCGGGCCGCTTCATCCAACAATGCCGCCAAATCAAAATAAGACATTGGTGGTAAGAAGTATGACTATTATCGCCCACAACTCTTTGTGTTCTACTCATGCATATAACATCTACGCATAGACCTGGCTCGGATGCCACTGTTGGGAAACACGGTAATTTCAAGAAAATGTCTACGATCACGCAAGATCTATATATGTGATGCATAGCAACAAGAGGGGAGAGTGTGTCCACGTACCCTCGTAGACAGAAAGCGGAAGCGTTAGTAAACGCGGTTGATGTAGTCGAAAGTATTCGCGATCCAACTAATCCAAGTGCCGAACATACGACACCTCCGCGTTTAGCACACGTTCAGCTCGATGACGTCCCTCGTACTCTTGATCCAGTTGAGGCCGAGGGAGAGTTTCGTTAGCACGACAGCATGGCGATGGTGATGATGAAGTTACCGGCCCAGGGCTTCGCCTAAGCACTATGATGATATGACCGAGGTGTGTAACTGTGGAGGGGGGCACCGCACACGGCTAAAAGACCAACTTGTGTGTCTATGGGATGCTCCTTGGCCACGTATATAAAGGAGGGGGGAGGAGGCCGGTCAAGAGGGAGTCTACTACACAACCTTCTTCTTGTAGACGTTGTTGGGCCTCCAAGTGCAGAGGTTTGTAGGACAGTAGCAAATTTCCCTCAAGAGGATGACCTAAGGTTTATCAATCGGTGGGAGGTGTAGGATGAAGATGGTCTATCTCAAACAACCCTTCAATCAAATAACAAAGAGTCTCTTGTGTCCCCAACACAACCAATACAATGGTAAATTGTATAGGTGCACTAGTTCGGCGAAGAGATGGTGATACAAGTGCAATATGGATGGTAGATATAGGTTTTTGTAATCTAAAAATATAAAACAGCAAGGTAACAAGTAACAAAAGTGAGCGAAAATGGTATTGCAATGCTTCGAAACAAGGCCTAGGGTTCATACTTTCACTAGTGCAAGTTCTCTCAACAAGGATAACATAATTAGATCATATAACAATCCCTCAACATGCAATAAAGAGTCACTCCAAAGTCACTAATAGTAGGGAACAAACGAAGAGATTATTGTAGGGTACGAAACGACCTCAAAGTTATTCTTTCCGATTAATCCATTGGGCTATTACTAATAGTGTCACAAAAAGCCCTAGAGTTCATAGTAAAAAAACACCTTAAGACACAAATCAAGCAAAACCCTAATGTCACCTAGATACGCAATGTCACCACAAGTATCCACGGGTATGATTATACGATATGCATCACATAATCTCATATTCATCTATTCAAACCAACACAAAGAACTTCATAGAGTGCCCCAAAGTTTCTACCGAAGAGTCAAGACAAAAACGTGTGCCAACCCCTATGCATAGATTCCCAAGGTCACGGAACCCACAAGTTGATCACTGAAACATACATCAAGTGGATCAATAGAATACCCCATTGTCACCACAGGTATCCCACGCAAGACATACATCAAGTGTTCTCAAATCCTTAAAGACTCAATCCGATAAGATAACTTCAAAGGGAAAACTCAATTCATTACAAGAGAGTATAGGGGGAGAAACATCATAAGATCCAACTATAGTAGAAAAGCTCGCGGTACATCAAGATCGTGCCACATCAAGAACACGAAAGAGAGAGATCAAAAACATAGCTACTGGTACATACCCTTAGCCCCGAGGGTGGACTACTCCCTCCTCATCATGGAGAGCGCCAGGATGATGAAGATGGCCACCGGCAATGATTTCCCCCTCCGGCAGGGTCCCGGAACAGGGTCCCGAGAGGTTTTTGGTGGCTACAGAGGCTTGTGGCGGCGGAACTCCCGGTCTAGGTTATTTTCTGGAGGTTTGGGGATTTATAGGAGAGGTTGGCGTCGAGAAAAAGTCAGGGGGGCCCATGAAGAGTCCACGAGGCATAGGGGCGCGCCCTAGGGGGGTGGGCACGCCCTCCGCCCTCATGGGGCCCACGGGACTCCCCTCCGGTAAGTCTTCGTTCCAGTATTTTTTATATTTTCCAGAAAAAATCTCCGTTGATTTTTAGCGCATTCTGAGAACTTTTATTTCTGCACAAAAACAACACCACATTAGTTCTGTTGAAAACAGCGTCAGTCCGGGTTATTTCTAATCAAATCATACCAAAATCATATAAAAATATTGTAAACACGGCATGAATACATCAAAAATGATAGATACGTTGGAGACGTATCAGCATCCCCAAGCTTAATTACTGCTCGTCCTCGAGTAGGTAAATGATAAAAACAAATTTTTTGATGTGGAATACTACCTAACATATTTATCAATGTAATCTTCTTTATTGTGGCAAGAATATTCAGATCCATAAGATTCAAAACAAAAGTTTAATATTGACATAAAAACAATAACACTTCAAACATACTAACAAAGCAATCATGTCTTCTCAAAATAACATGGCCAAAGAAAGCTATCCCTACAAAATCATATAGTCTGGCTATGCTCTATCTTCATCACACAAAATATTTGAATCATGCACAACCCCGGTTTCAGCCAAGCAATTGTTTCATACTTTAGCATTCTCAAACGTTTTCAACTTTCACGCAATACATGAGCGTCAGCCATGGATATAGCAATATAGGTGGAATAGAATGGTGGTTGTGGAGAAGACAAAAAGGAGAAGATAGTCTCACATCAACTAGGCGTATCAACGGGCTATGGAGATGCCCATTAATAGATATCAATGTGAGTGAGTAGGGATTGCCATGCAACGGATGCACTAGAGCTATAAGTGTATGAAAGCTCAAAAAGAAACTAAGTGGGTCTGCATCCAACTCGCTTGCTCACGAAGACCTAGGGCACTTTGAGGCCCATCATTGAAATATACAAGCCAAGTTCTTATAATGAAAATTCCCACTAGTATATGAAAGTGACAACATAGGAGACTCTCTATCATGAAGATCATGGTGCTACTTTGAAGCACAAGTGTGGAAAAGGATAGTAGCATTGCCCCTTCTCTCTTTTTCTCTCAATTTTTTTGTTTTTTTGGGCCTTCTCTTTTTTGGCCTCTTTTTTTATTTCTCGTCCGGAGTCTCATCCCGACTTGTGGGGGAATCATAGTCTCCATCATCCTTTCCTCACTGGGACAATGCCTTAATAATGAAGATCATCACACTTTTATTTACTTACAACTCAAGAATTACAAGTCAATACTTAGAACAAAATATGACTCTATGTGAATTCCTCCGGCGGAGTACCGAGATGTGCAATGAATCAAGAGTGACATGTATGAAAAAATTATGAACGGTGGCTTTGCCACAAATACGATGTCAACTACATGATCATGCAAAGAAATATGACAATGATGAAGCGTGTCACAATAAACAGAACAATGGAAAGTTGCATGGCAATATATCTCGGAATGGCTATGGAAATGCTATAATAGGTAGGTATGGTGGCTGTTTTGAGGAAGGTATATGGTGGGTGTATGATACCGGCAAAAGTTAAGCGATACTATAGAGGCTAGCAATGGTGGAAGGGTGAGAGTGCGTATAATCCATGGACTCAACATTAGTCATAAAGAACTCACATACTTATTGCAAAAATCTACAAGTCATCAAAACAAAGTACTACATGCATGCTCCTAGGGTAAGGGTTGTTAGGAGTTAACCATCGCGCGATCCCGACCTCCACACAAAGGATGGCAATCAAAAAATACCTCATGCTCCAACTTCATCACATAACGGTTCACCATACGTGCATGATACAGGAATCAAAAACTTTAACACAAGTATCTCTCAAATTCAAAACTACTCCACTACCATGACTCTAATATCACCATCCTCATATATCAAAACAATCATAAGGAATCAAACTTCTCATAGTATTCAATGCACTTTATATGAAAGTTTTTTTATTATATCCCTCTTGGATGCCCATCATATTAGGACTAAATTCATAACCAAACCAAATTACCATGATGTTCTAAAAGACTCTCAAAATAATATAAGTGAAGCATGAGAGTTCATCAATTTCTTCAAAATAAAACTACCATCATGCTCTAAAAAGATATAAGTGAAGCACTAGAGCAAATGACAAACTACTCCAAAAGATATAAGTGAAGATCAATGAGTAGTTGGATAATTATGTAACTATGCGAAGACTCTCTACATTTAAGAATTTCAGATCTTGGGATATTATTCAAATAGCAAGCAAAATAAAATAAAAGAAAATGACGCTCCAAGCAAAACACATATCATGTGGTGAATAAAAATATAACTCTAAGTAAAGTTACCGATGAACGAAGACGAAATAGGGGATGCCATCCGGGGCATCCCCAAGCTTAGGCTCTTGGTTGTACTTGAATATTACCTTGGGGTGCCTTGGGAATCCCCAACCTTATTCCATAGTCCATCGAATCTTTACCCAAAACTTGAAAACTTCACAACACAAAAATCAACAGAAAACTCATAAGCTCCATTAGTATAAGAAAATAAATCACCACTTTTGGTATTGTTGTGAACTCATTATAAATTCATATTGGTGTAATATCTACTGTATTCCAACTTCTCTATGGTTCATACCCTCCGTTACTACTCATAGATTCATCAAAATAAGCAAACAACACATAGAAAACAGAATCTGTCAAAAACAGAACAGTCTGTAGTAATCTGTAACTCTCGAACACTTCTGTAACTCCAAAAATTCTGAAATAAATTGGTAGACGTGTGGAATTTTTCTATTAATCTTCTAAAAAATAATCAACTTAAAATCACTCTTCTGTTAAAAATGGCAATTATTCTCATGAGCGCAAAGTTTCTATTTTTTACAGGAAGATCGCATTAACTTTCACCCAAGTCTTCCCAAAGGTTCTACTTTAATGCCTTTTTAGCTAGGCATGATGATGACAATGATGCTCACATAAAAGATAAGAATTGAAACACAAAGAGAGCATCATGAATAATATGACTAGAACATTTAAGTCTAAACCACTTCCTATTCATAGGGATATTGTGAGCAAACAACTTATGGGAACAAGAATCAACTAGCATAGGAAGGCAAAACAAGCATAACTTCAAGATTTTCAACACATAGAGAGGAAACTTGATATTATTGCAACTCCGACAAGCATATATTCCTCCCTCATAATAATTTTCAGTAGTATCATGAATGAATTCAATAATATAACTATCACATAATGCATTATTTTCATGATCTACACGCATATAAATTTTATTACTCTCCGCATAAGCAAAATTCTTCTCATT
The DNA here is from genome assembly GCF_018294505.1 of Triticum aestivum. NCBI lineage: Eukaryota > Viridiplantae > Streptophyta > Magnoliopsida > Poales > Poaceae > Triticum > Triticum aestivum. Next base: position 472,457,328 of record NC_057801.1, read on the forward strand.
CGGAATAGTGGGAGCAAACTCAACAAAATAACTATCATGTGAGGCATAATCCAATTGAAAATTAAAATCATGATGACAAGTTTCATGGTTATAATTATTATTTATAGCATACATGTCATCACAATAATCATCATAGATAGCAACTTTGTTCTCATATCAATCGGAACCTCTTCCAAAATAGTGGATTCCTCACTAAATAAAGTCATGACCTCTCCAAATCCACTTTCATAATTATCACAATAAGAGTCAACACCCTCCAAAATTGTGGGATCATTACTTCATAAAGTTGACACTCTTCCAAACCCACTTTCATCAATATAATCATCATAAATAGGAGGCATGCTTTCATCATAATAAATATTCTCATCAAAACTTGGGGGACTAAAATATCATCTTCATCAAACATAGCATCCCCAAGCTTGTGGCTTTGCATGTCATTAGCATCATGGATATTCAAGGAATTCATACTAACAGCATTGCAGTCATGCTCATCATTCAAATATTTTTAGTGCCAAACATTTTAATGCATTCTTCTTCTAACACTTGAGCACAATTTTCCTTTCCATCATTTTCACGAAAGATATTAAAAAGATGAAGCACATGAGGCACCCTCAATTCCATTTTTGTAGTTTTCTTTTATAGACTAAACTTGTGATAAAACAAGAAACAAAAATATTCAATTACAAGATCTAAAGATATGCCTTCAAGCACTAACCTCCACGGCAACGGCGCCAAAAAAGATCTTGATGTCTACTACACAACCTTCTTCTTGTAGACATTGTTGGGCCTCCAAGTGCAGAGGTTTGTAGGACAGTAGCAAATTTCCCTCAAGTGGATGACCTAAGGTTTATCAATCCATGGGAGGTGTACGATGAAGATGGTCTCTCTTAAACAACCCTGCAACCAAATAACAAAGAGTCTCTTGTGTCCCCAACACACCCAATACAATGGTAAATTGTATAGGTGCACTAGTTCGGCGAAGAGATGGTGATACAAGTGCAACATGGATGGTAGATATAGATTTTTGTAATCCGAAAATATAAAAACAGCAAGGTAACAAGTAACAAAAGTGAGCGAAAACAGTATTGCAATGCTTCGAAACAAGGCCTAGGGTTCATACTTTCACTACTGCAAGTTCTCTCAACAAGGATAACATAATTAGATCATATAATAATCCTACAACATGTAACAAAGAGGCACTCCAAAGTCACTAATAGTGGGGAACAAACGAAGAGATTATTGTAGGGTACGAAACCACCTCAAAGTTATTCTTTCCGATCAATCCATTGGGCTATTCCTAATAGTGTCACAAACAGCCCTAGATTTCGTAGTAAAATAACACCTTAAGACACAAATCTACCAAAACCCTAATGTCACCTAGATACTCCAATGTCACCACAAGTATCCGCGGGTATGATTATACGATATGCATCACACGATCTCATATTCATCTATTCAAACCAACACAAAGAACTTCATAGAGTGCCCCAAAGTTTCTACCGGAGAGTCAAGACGAAAACATGTGCCAACCCCTATACATAGATTCCCAAGGTCACAGAACCCGCAAGTTGATCACCAAAACATACATCAAGTGGATCAATAGAATACTCCATTGTCACCACCGGTATCCCACACAATACATACATCAAGTGTTCTCAAATCCTTAAAACTCAATCCAATAAGATAACTTCAAAGGGAAAACTCAATCCATTACAAGAGAGTAGAGGGGGAGAAACATCAAAAAATCCAACTATAGTAGCAAAGCTCGCGGTACATCAAGATCGTGCCATATCAAGAACACGAGAGAGAGACAGATCAAACACATAGCTAATGGTACATTCCTTTAGCCCTGAGGGTGTACTACTCCGTCCTCGTCATGGAGAGCGTCGGGATGATGAAGATGGCCACCGGTGATGATTCCCCCCTCTGGCAGGGTGCCGGAACAGGGCCCCAAGAGGTTTTTGGTGGCTACAGAGGCTTGCGGCGGCGGAACTCCCAATCTAGGTTATTTTCTGGAGGTTTTGAGATTTATAGGAGAGGTTGGCGTCGAGAACAAGTCAGGGGGACTCACGGAGAGTCCACGAGGCACAGGGGCGCGCCCTAGGGGGGTGGGCGTGCCCTCCACCCTCGTGGGGCCCACGGGCCTCCCCTCCGGTAAATCTTCGTTCCAGTATTTTTTATATTTTCTAGAAAAAATCTCCGTTGATTTTCAGCGCATTCTGAGAACTTTTATTTCTGCACAAAAACAACACCACGGTAGTTCTGCTGAAAACAGCGTCAATCCAGGTTAGTTCTAATCAAATCATACTAAAATAGTATAAAAATACTGTAAACATGGCATGAATACATCAAAAATTATAGATACGTTGGAGACGTATCAGCGCGCCAGGGGGGAGTCCTACTAGGACTCCAAACCTAGTAGGATTGCCCCCCCCCCATTTCCTATTCCAAGTTGGAGAAGGGGGAAGGAGGAGGAGGGAGAAGGAAGAAGGGGGGCGCCGCGCCCTCCCCTTGTCCAATTTGGATTGGGGCAAGGGGGGCACGCGCCACCTCCTGGCCGACCCTCTCTCTTCTCCACCAAGGCCCATGAGGCCCAATAACTTCCCGGAGGGGGTTCCGGTAACCCCCGGTACTCCGAAACTTATCCAAAATGACCTGAACCATTTCGGTGTCCGAATGTAGCCTTCCAGTATATCAATCTTTATGTCTCGACCATTTCGAGACTCCACATCATGTCTGTGATCTCATCCGGGACTCCGAACAAACTTCGCTCATCAAAACACATAACTCATAATACAAATCGTCATCGAACGTTAAGCGTGCGGACCCTACGGGTTCGAGAACTATGTAGACATGACTGAGACACATCTTTGGTCAATAACCAATAGCGGAACCTGGATGCTCATATTGGCTCCTACATATTCTGCGAAGATCTTTATCGGTCAAACCGCATAACAACATACATTTTTCCCTTTGTCATCGGTATGTTACTTGCCCGAGATTCGATCGTCGGTATCATCATACCTAGTTCAATATCTTTACCGGCAAGTGTCTTTACTCGTTTCGTAATACTTCATCCTGTAACTAACTCATTAGTCACAATGCTTGCAAGGCTTATAGTGATGAGCATTACCGAGAGAGCCCGGAGATACCTCTCTGAAACACAGAGTGACAAATCCTAATCTCGACTATGCCAACCCAACAAAAACCTTTGGAGACACCGGTAGAGCATCTTTATAATCACCCATTTACATTGTGACGTTTGATAGCACACAAGGTGTTCCTTGATAATCCCCAAGTACAGGGAATCATCGTAGCAACTCCCAATGGTGGAAGTGATAAGTATGGAGTGTCGAATCCACAAGGAGCTAAAGGCAAGATCAATATTCTCTCAAGTCCTATCTGCCACTGATACGACTCTACGTATACTGAACGTTTTCTTCCAACAAGAAACGAGAAATAAAACCACGTTGTGGGTATGAAGAGGATAACTTTGCATGATATCAGAGAGCTAAAACATAAAAGTAGGTGTTGTTATCATAAAGTTAGAATATGTTACTAAATATTATAAATAGCGAGTGTGGAATAATGATGGGTCGGTGTGCGGAATTATCCTAGGCAATCGTTAACAAGACCGGTAATCACTATTGTAATTTCATATGAGGGAGAGGCATAATCTAACATACTTTGTCTTCTTGGATCATATGCACTTATGATTGGAACTCTAGCAAGCATCCGCAACTACTAAAGATCATTAAGGTAAAACCCAACCATAGCATTAACATATCAAGTCCCCTTTATCCCATATGCAACAACCCCCTTACTCGGGTTTATGCTTCTGTCACTCAAGCAACCCACTATAAGTGAATCATGAACGTATTGCAACACCCTACAACGGGAATACCTCGCGCTTGCGCGACACAAAAGGCACAATAGGACAGCACCAAAATAAAACATACAACTCATACCAATCTAGATCATCAATCAACCCAAAGACAAAGGATATCTACTCAAAACATCATAGGATGGCAACACATCATTGGATCATAATATGTGGCATAAAGCACCCTTTTCAAGTAGGTATTACAGAGGGGTGCGGGAGAGTGGACCACGCAAAAGATATGAGGATGGTGGTGATGTTGATGAAGACGATCACTGCAGTGATGATTCCCCTCCGATGGCACTCCGGCTCCACCAAGAGAGAGGAGGAGAGGTTCTCCCCCTTATGCTTCCTCCTCCATGACCTCCCCCCTAGATGGGGAGAGGTTCTCCCTATGGTCATTGGCCTTCATGGCGATGATGGCCCCTCCGAGATCCTCATCCATGGCCTCCGGTGATGATGGCCCCCTCCGACAGGGTGCCAGAGAGGACCTAGATTGATTTTTCGTGGCTACAGAGGCTTGTGGCGGCGGAACTTCCGATCTAGGTTATTTTCTGGAGGTTTGGTCATTTATAGGAGAGGTTGGCGTCAAGAACAAGTTAGGGGCCCCACAGGGAGTCCATGAGGCATCGGGGCGCGCCCTCCACCCTCGTGGGCCCCACGGGACTCCCCTTCGGTAGATTTTTGTTCCAGGATTTTTTATATTGTCCACAAAAGATCTCCGTCGATTTTCAGCACATTCCAAGAACTTTTATTTCTGCACAAAAACAACACCATGATAGTTCTCCTGAAAACAACGTCAGTCCGGGTTAGTTCTAATCAAATCATACCAAAATCATGTAAAAATATTGTAAACATGGCATGAATACTTCATAAATGATAGATACATTGGAGACGTATCAGCATCCCCAAGCTTAATTCCTGCTCGTGCTCGAGTAGGTAAATGATAAAAGAAATAATTTATGAAATGTGAATGCTAGCAATTGCATAAGTTTGATGAATGATAGTTCCAATCACTTTTTCTAGCATAATTATATATCATAATAGTAGCTCAACTCATAAAACTTCTCATGATAAAGTAACAAGCTATTCACATGTTAAAATATAGATCATAAACTTTCTTGAAAACTAACAAACCATGCTCTTAGTCATCAAACAATTGCAATTCATCTTATTTTCGGGAAGGGTCTATGTAAGAGCTTTGATTCAGAAAACTCCACATACTCAACTATCATTTAATCTTTCACAATTGCTAACACTCATGTGATATTTATGGGTTCAAAGTTTTAATCAGACACAGAGAAAGATAGGGGCTTATAGTTTTGCCTCCCAACCTTTTACCTGAAGGGTAATGTCAACAATAATAATTTATGAAAACCTTACATCCAAGTGGATATGTATATATATATGTATATATATATATATGTATATATATATATGTATGTATATATATATATATACGGATTGCTCCAACACAAAGTGCTTGCCAAAGGAAAAAGTGTAGAAAGGAAAGGTAATGATCACCATGACTCTTGTATAAGGGTAGAAGATAAACGTAAAAGATAGGCCCTTCGCAGAGGGAAGCAGAGGTTGTCATGCGCTTTTATGGTTGGATGCACAAAATCTTAATGCAAAAGAACGTCACTTTATATTGCCGCTTGTGATAAAGACCTTTATTATGCAGTCCGTCACTTTTATTTCTTCCCTATCACAAGTTCGTATAAATCTTATTTTCTTTGCACTGATAGATCATACATATTTAAGGAGCAATTTTTATTGCATGCACTGATGACAAATTACTTCAAGGATCTTACTCAATCCATAGGTAGATGTGGTGGACTCTCATGGCAAAACTGAGTTAAGGAATGTTTGGAAACACAAGTATTATCTCTACTTGGTGCAAAGAATTTGGCTAGCATGAGAGGGAATGGCAAGCTCAATATGTTGGATGATCCAAGACAATATAGCGTTTCAGACATAGGAAAACATAACCCATTAAGTTATCTTCCTTGTCCAACATCAATCTTTTAGCATGTCATATTTTAATGAGTGCTCACAATTACAAAATATTTCCAAGATAGTATATTTATATGTGAAATCTCTCTTCCTTCAATATTATTTCATGAATTGTTCAAGTGACCAATACTACGTTTGGCAACTTTCAATAAATTTACCACCTATACTTATTATGTGTGAAGTCCTTACTCCCCATGGTATAAGCATGTGAAACATATATAAATTTAGATTCATGATATTCAATCCATTTACTCATAGGATATACGTGAAGCACGTGAGTAAATGACAAACTACTCCAAAAAGATATAAGTGAAGAACACTGAGTAGTCAAATTATTAACTAGCCATGGGAGCATTCTCTTTCATTCAAGATTTCAGATCCAATGATTTTATTCAAACAACAAGTAAAATTGAAAATACGCTCCAAGCAAAACACATATCATGTGACGAATAAAAATATAGCTCTGAGTAAGGTATACCGATAGTTTTGAAGACGAAAGAGGGGATGCCTTCCGGGGCATCCCCAAGCTTAGGCGCTTGATTCTTCCTTGAATATTACCTTGGGGTGCCTTGGGCATCCCCAAGCTTAGGGTCTTTTCACTCCTTATTCTCCTCATATCGATATCAAGCTTGAAAACTTCAATCACACAAAACTTAACGGAACTTCATGAGATAGGTTAGTATGATAAAGAGTAAACCATTCACTTTAGTACTGTCCAAGACAAGGTTCATAATTGTTCTCACACAATTACTACTGTACCATATCATTTTTACAATTTATATTGAGAAAAATAAGCCATAGAAACTAGAAAACAAGCAAACTATGCATTAAAAACAGAATCTGCCAAAGACAGAACAGTATGTAATGATCTGAACAACAACCATACTTATGCTACTCCAAAAATTATGAATTAAATTGGTGGACGTGAGGAATTTGTCTATTAATCTTATGCAAAAAGAATCAACTCAAAATCACTCTTCTGTAAAAAAATGACAGCTAATCTCGTGAGCGCAAAGTTCCTATTTTTTTACAGCAAGATCACATTAACTTTCACCCAAGTCTTCCCAAAGGTCTTACTTGGAACTTTATTGAAACAAAAGCTATAAAACATGATTACTACAGTAGATTAATCATGTGAACACACAAAAACAGTAAGGGTAAATATTGGGTTGTCTCCCAACAAGCGCTTTTCTTTAATGCCTTTTAGCTAGGCATGATGATTTCAATGATGCTCACATAAAAGATAAGAATTGACACATAAAGAGAGCATCCTGAAGAATATGACTAGAACATTTAAATATAAGCCACTTCCTATGCCTAGGGATTTTGTGAGCACACAATTTATAGGAACAAGAATCAACTAGCATAGGAAGGCAAAACAAGTATAACTTCAAAACTTTAAGCACATAGAGAGGAAACTTGATATTATTGCAACTCCTACAAGCATATATTACTCCCTCATAATAACTTTCAGTAGAATCATGAATGAGTTCAACAATATAAAACATCCTTTTCATGATCTACAAGCATAGAAATTTTTCTACTCTGCACATAAGCAAAATTCTTCTCATTCGGAATATTGGGATCACTAATTCCTAAAGTTAACACTCTTCCAAACCCGCTTTAGATGATAGTATTATTCATACTCCAAAAGATATAAGTGAAATTAATAGGGAATTCTACAATTAATATATACTAACCAATATCCAAGCTCAAAATATAAAAGTGAAGCACACGAAGCATTCTATAAAATCGTACTCAAAATATTTAAGTGAAGCACAAAGAGCATTCTATAAAGTCATACTTAAAAGATTTAAGTGAAGAACATGAAGCATTCTATAAATCAATGAAGGTCTATGTAATACTAGCATGGTTCTTAAAAGAAAAATAAAAACACAAAGGACAGAAATCATGTGAACAAAACAAAACCGAGGTATACCGATAATTATTGAAAAAGAAAGATGGGATGCCAAACGGGGCATCCCCAAGCTTAGATGCTTGCGTGTCCTTGGAATATTTACTTGGGGTGCCTTGGGCATCCCCAAGCTTGAACACTTGCCTCTCTTTATTCTTCTCACATCGGTAACTCCTCGTTCTTCGAACACTTCATCCACAAAAACTTAACAAAAACTTGGTGAGATCCGTTAGTATACTAAAGCAAATAACTACCTTTAGGTACTATTGCAAACTCATTACAATTTAATATTAGCACTTTATCTATTGTAGTCCAACTTAACCATGGTTCATACCCCCCGATACTACCCATAGATTCATCAAAATAAGCGATCAACACATAGAAAACAGAATCTGTCAAAAACAGGACAGTCTGTTGTAATCTGAACGTTTAGTAAACTTCTGTAACTCCAAAAAGTTCTAAAAAGATATGATTTTTTAAAAAAAATTACATAAGTAATGTGCAAAAAGTTTCTGACCCATTTTACTTTCCAGTAAAAAATGTAAATTTGGGCACTATAGCCAAAGTTTCTGTTTTAGTACTGCACATAGTAAACAAGCAATCTAATCATCCTAAAACCAAAGCTTGGCACATTATTTTTATAATACAATGGATATATACAAGGGTATAATTATTTACAGAGAAACTTCCAAGAAAAATTCTACATTGTTTCCATGAGCATGAACACAAGTGCTCAAGGTCGACCCTCACTTCTCCAATGCATAACTTTCCAATCACTTCTCCTTCTGAAAAAACTTTTTAGGCATAAGAGGCTAGTGAATCTTTTTGTATTTTCATTTTTTAATTTTTTTTGTATGTTTCACCCACAACTAAGCAGAACTAAAAGGGAAAACAAAAACTAATTAGTGAAGAAAGCAAACAAGCACACACAAGAATATCAACCCCACGCTATTGATCCCCGGCAACGGCGCCAGAAAAGAGCTTGATAATCCCCAAGTGCAGGGAATCGTCGTAGCAATTCCCAATGGTGGAAGTGATAAGTATGGAGTGTCGAATCCACAAGGAGCTAAAGGCAAGATCAATATTCTCGCAAGTCCTATCTGCCACTAATACGACTCTACGTACACCGAACATTTGCTTCCAACTAGAAACGAGAAATAAAACTATGTTGTGGGTATGAAGAGGATAAATTTGCATGATATCGGAGAGCTAAAACATAAAAGTAGGTGCTTTTATCATAAAGTTAGAATACATTACTAAATATTATAAATAGCAAATGTGGAATAATGATGGGTCGATGTGCGGAATTGTCCTAGGCAATCGTTAACAAGACCGGTAATCACTATTGCAATTTCGTATGAGGGAGAGGCATAAGCTAACATACTTTCTCTTCTTGGATCATATGGAATTATGATTGGAACTCTAGCAAGCATCCGCAACTACTAAAGATCATTAAGGTAAAACCCAACCATAGCATTAACATATCAAGTCCCCTTTATCCTATACGCAACAACCCCCTTACTCGGGTTTATGCTTCTGTCACTCAAGCAACCCACTATAAGTGAATCATGAACGTATTGCAACACCCTATAGTGGGAATCCCTCACGCTTGCGCGACATGGAGGGCACAATAGTACAACACCAAAATAAAACATACAACTCTTACCAATCTAGATCAGCAATCAACCCAAAGAAAAAGGATATCTACTCAAAACATCACAGGATGGCAACACATCATTGGATCATAATATGTGTCATAAAGCACCATGTTCAAGTAGGGATTACAGCGGGGTGGAGGAGAGTGGGCCGTGCAAAAGATATGAGGATGGTGATGATGGTGGTAATGTTGATGAAGACGATCACCGCAATGATGATTCCCCTCCCGATGGCACTCGGGGCCACCAAGAGAGAAGAGGAGAGGTTTTCCCCCTTGTGCTTCCTCATCCATGACCTCCCCTAGATGGGGAGAGGTTCTCCCTCTGGTCCTTGGCCTTCATGGCGATGATGGCCCCTCCGGGATCATCCTCCATGGCCTCCGGTGATGATGGCCCCCTCCGGCAGGGTGCCAGAGAGGGCCTAGATTGATTTTTCGTGGCTACAGAAGCTTGCGGCGGCAGAATTTCCGATCTAGGTTATTTTCTGGAGGTTTGGGCATTTATAGGAGAGGTTGGCATCGAGAACAAGTCAGGGGGCCCCACGGGGAGTCCACGAGGCATAGGGGCGTGCCCCAGGGGGGTGGGTGCGCCCTCCACCCTCGTGGGCCCTACGGGACTCCCCTCCGGTAGATTTTTTCCAGTATTTTTTATATTTTCCACAAAAAATCTCCATTTATTTTCAGCACATTCCGAGAACTTTTATTTTGGCACAAAAACAACACCATGGTAGTTCTGCTAAAAACAGCGTCAGTCCGGGTTAGTTCTAATCAAATCATACCAAAATTATGTAAAACTATTGTAAACATGGCATGAATACTTCATACATTATAGATACGTTGGAAACGTATCATTCCTCCGGTATTCGAGAGTTGCATAATCTCATAGTCTGAGGAACATGTATAAGTCATGAAGAAAGTAGTAAGAATGAAACTATAACGGTCATAATGCTAAGCTAATGGATGGGTCATGTCCATCACATCATTCTCCTAATGATGTGATCCCATTCATCAAATGACAACACATGTCTATGGTTAGGAAACATAACCATCTTTGATAAACGAGCTAGTCAAGTAGAGGCATACTAGGGACAATATGTTTTGTCTATGTATTCACACATGTACTAAGTTTCCGGTTAATACAATTATAGCATGAATAATAAACATTTATCATGATATAAGGAATGAATAATAACTTTATTATTGCCTCTAGGGCATATTTCCTTTACATCAGTCATTAAATATCCTGGGACTCCAAACCTTGGGAAAATAACTTCCTTAAGCATTTTAATAGAGGTGTTGTGATCAGCACTACTGGTTGGAATAGCTTTCACACACTTAGTAACATAATCAACGGCAGCCAAAATATGTGGATACCCATTAGAGGACGGAAAATGTCCCATGAAATCAGATCCCCAAACATCAAATGGTTTAACAATAAATGAATAATTTATAGGCATTTCTTGATGCCTACCTATTTTACCTATTATTTGACATTGATCACAAGACAAGACAAACTTACGGGCATCCTTGAAGAGAGTAGGCCAATAAGAACCAGATTGCAATACCTTATGAGCGGTTCTGTCTCCCACGTGATGTCCTCCATAAGCTTCAGAGTGACATTTCCATATGATTTATTCCTAGTCATGCTCGCGGACACAACATCTAATAATACCATCTACTCCTTATTTATAAAGATATGGGTCATCCCAAAAGTAATGTCTTAAATCATAGAAGAATTTTTTTTCTTTTGTTGGTATGTGAAGCTAGGTGGTATGTATTTCGCAACAATATAATTAGCATAGTCAGCATACCAAGGTGTACTATTAGAAACATTTATTGCAGCTAGTTGTTCATCAGGGAAGCTATCATTAATTAGTTGTGGGTCATCAAGAATATTTTCAAGCCTAGACAAGTTATCAGCTACGAGGTTCTTTGTTCCTTTCCTGTCAGTGATATGCAAATCAAATTCTTGTAGCAGAAGAACCCACCTAATGAGTCTAAGTTTAGCATCTTTTTTTCCATAAGATATTTTATAGCAGCATGATCGGTGTGAACAGTCACTTTAGAATCAACAATGTAAGATCTGAATTTATCACAAGCAAACACCACAGCTAAGAAATTTTTTAGTACTAGCGTAATTTCGTTGAGCACTATCTAGAGTTTTACTAGTATAATGAATAACATTCAGTTTCTTATCAACTCTTTGTCCTAGAACAACACCAACATCATAATCACTAGCATCACATATTTGAAAAGGCAAGTTCCAATCAGGTGGTTGAACAACAGGTGTAGTAATTAAGGCTTTCTTTAGTGTTTCAAAGGCTTCCATACAATCATCATCAAACACAAAGGGAATATCCTTTTGCAAAAGATTGGTAAGAGGCCTAGAAGTTTTAGAGAAGTCTTTTATAAACCTCCTATAGAAACCAGCATGACCAAGGAAACTACGAATACCTTTGATATCTTTAGGACGTGGCATTTTCTCAATTGCATCAACCTTGGCTTTGTCCACCTCAATGTCTCTTTCAGAAATTTTATGGCCCAGAACAGTACCTTCGTTAACCATAAAGTGGCACTTCTCCCAATTCAAGACGAGATTTGTTTGTTCACATCTCTGCAAAACTCGATCAAGATTGCTTAAACAATCATCAAAAGACTTCCCATAAACATAAAAGTCATCCATGAAAACCTCAACAATCTTTTCACAAAAATCAAAGAAGATAGCAGTCATACATCTTTGAAAGGTAGCAGGTGCATTACATAGACCAAAAGGCATACGTCTATAAGCAAAGGTTCCAAAAGGACAAGTAAAAGTGGTCTTTTATTGATCAGGTTGTAAAACAGGTATTTGTGAAAAACCAAAATATCCATTAAGGAAGCAAAAATGTGTGTGCTTAGATAATCTTTCTAACATTTGATCAATAGGGTAGAGGGTAATGATCTTTTCTAGTTGCTTTGTTTAATTTTCTATAATCAAGTACTATCCTATAGCTTGTGACAATTCTTTGTGGAATGAGCTCATTCTTATCATTAGCAACAACAGTAATACCTCCCTTCTTAGGGATACAATGAACATGGCTTACCCATCTACTATCAGCTATAGGATAGATTATACCTGCTTCCAGAAGTTTCAATATTTCCGTTCTTACCACTTCTTTCATCTTCGGATTTAACCGATGTTGGTGATCAACAATGGGTTTAGCATCAGGTTCCATATTAATCTTGTGCTGACATAGAGTGGGACTAATGCCCTTAAGATCATCAAGAGTATATCCAATAGCAGCCATGTGCTTCCTTAGAACTTTCAATAATCTTTCTTCTTCATGTTCTAAAAGGTTAGCACTAATAATAACATGATATATCTTTTTCTCATCAAGATAAGCATATTTCAAAGTGTCTGGCAATTGTCTTAATTCAAATGCAGGATCACCTTTAGGTGGAGGAGGACCTCCTAGAGTTTCAATAGGAAAATTGTGTTTAAGCAGAGGTTGTTGTTCGAAAAAGATTCTATCTATTTCATTTCTTTCACGCATATGCAAATCATTTTCATGGTCTAGCAAATATTGTTCCAAAGGATCAGTAGGAGGCACAACAATAGAAGCAAGACCAACAATTTCATCCTTACTAGGCAAATCTTTCTTATGAGGTTGTCTACTAAACTTGGAAAAATTAAATTCATGAGATTCATCACCAAAGCTAACACCGACAGTTTGTTTCTCACAATCTATTTTAGCATCGACGGTGTTCAAGAAAGGTCTAACAAAAATAATGGGACAAAAGTCATCTTGTGGGGATCTAAGAACAAGAAAATCAGTAGGGTATTTTATTTTCCCACACAAGACTTCAACATCTCTAAGAATCCCAATTGGTGATATAGTATCTCTATTAGAAAGTTTAATAGTGACATCTATGCCTTCTATTTCAGCAGGTGCTATTTCATCTTTAATTTCTTGATATAAGGAGAAATGAATATCACTCACACTAGCACCTAGGTCACATAACCCATGGTAATAGTGATCTCCCATCTTGACTAAGACAACAGGCATGCCAACGACTGGTCTATTTTTACCTTTTTCTTCAGGTTTGGCAATTCTAGAAGCTTCACCACAGAAGTAAATAACATGCCCATCAATATTATCAACTAAGAGATCTTTAACCATAGCAACACTAGGTTCAACTCTGATTTGTTCAGATGGTTTTGGTGCTCTAACATAACTTTTGTTAACCATAGTTGAAGCTTTAGCATGTTCCTTCATCCTAATAGGGAAAGGTGGTTTTTTCAATATAAGCAGTGGGAACAACTGGATCAACATTGTAAATGATAGTTTCTTGTTTAACTTTTACCTGTTCTTTAACTTCTGCTTTAATTGGTGGGTGATATTTAAACCACTTCTCCTTAGGGAGATCAACATGAGTAGAAAAAGATTCACAAAAGGAAGCTACTATCTCAGAGTCAAGTCCATATTTAGTGCTAAACTTTTGAAAAGCATCGGTATTCATAAAAGATTTAACACAATCAAACTTAGGTTCAATACCTGACTCTTTACCTTCATCAAGTTCCCAATCTTCACAGTTGAGTTTAATTCTTTCTAGAAGATCCCACTGGAATTCAATAGTTTTCTTCATAAAAGAACCAGTACAAGAAGTATCGAGCATGGTTTGATCATTACGAGAAAGCCGAGCATAAAAATTCTGAATAATAATTTCTCTTGAGAGCTCATGATCGAGGCATGAATATAACATTGAATTAAGCCTCTCCCAAGCTAGAGCGATAATTTCTCCTTCATGAGGCCAAAAATTATATATATAATTCCGATCATGATGAACTAGATGCGTAGGATATTTTTTTTGAGGAAATTCTAGTTTCAGACGATTTCAGTTCCAAGATCCAATATCATCGCATAGCCTATACCATGTCAATGCTTTTACCTTCAAAGATAAAGGGAAAACCTTCTTCTTAGCTTCATCTCCGGGCAAACCTGTAAGCTTAAACAATCCACAAATTTCATCCACATACATCAAGTGCATATCAGGATGTTTGGTTCCATCTCCTGCATAAGGATTAGCTAGCAGTTGTTCTAACATACCCGAAGGTATTTAATATTCAATATTTTCAGTAGGTGCAGTAGGTTGAGGGACAACTAATTGTGGTTCCGATCAAGGTGAAGATACCCCGAACAAACCCCTCAAAGGATTGTTTTCCATAGTAGCAAGTGACAATAAATTTCAGCACGTAGTAATAATGTCTCCTTACCAATTTCCACTTACCAAGAGTGATTCACTCCCCGGCAACGGCGCCAGAAAATAGCCTTGATGACCCACAAGTATATGGGGTCAATTGTTGCCTTTTCGATAAGTAAGAGTGTCGAACCCAACAAGGAGCAGAAGGAAATGACAAGCAGTTTTCAGCAAGGTGATGTCTGCAAGTACTAAAATTGTAAGTAGGGGAGTAGTTTGATAGCAAGATTATTTGTAATGAGCAAGTAACGATAGTAGTAACAAAAGTGCAGCAAGGTAGCCCAATCCTTTTGAGGCAAATGACAGGCCAAAACGGTCTCTTATGGTAAACAAAGTGTTCTTGAGGGTACACGGGAATTTTATCTAGTTACTTTCATCATGTTGTCTTAATTCATGTTCGGTACTGTGATAATTTGATATGTGTGTGGACTGGTGCTTAGGTGATGTTCTTACTTGAACAAACCTCCTACTTATGATTAACCCTCTCACAAGCATCCGCAACTACGAGAAAAGTATTAAGTAGAAATTCTAACCATAGCATTAAACTTTTGGATCCAATAATCGGTACCTTACGGAATAGCACATAAACTGGGGTTTAAGCTTCCGTCACTCTCGCAACCCACCATCTAATAACTACTCAACAATGCATTCCTTAGGTCCAAATATAGGGAAGTGTCATGTAGTCGACGTTTACATGACACCACTAAGAGAATGACAACATACATATCATCAAAATATCAAACACATATCAAGTTCACATGATTGCTTGCAACATGATTTCTCCCGTGACCTCAAGAACGAAATTAACTACTCACAAATGATAATCATGCTCAAGATCACAGGGTTATTAAATAGCATAATGGATCTGAACATATAATCTTCCACCAAATAAACCATATAGTAATCAACTACAAGATGTAATCAACACTACTAGTCACCCACAAGCACCAATCTACAATTTTGATACAAAGATTGAACACAAGAGATGAGCTAGGGTTTGAGAGGAGTTGGTTTTGTTGAAGATGTTGATGAAGATAGCCCTCCCCAAGATGAGAGAGTTGTTGGTGATGATGATGACGATGATTTCCCCCTTCGAGAGAGAAGTTCCCCCGACGGAATCGCTCCGCCGGAGGGAAAAAGTTCTCCTGCCCAAGTTCCGCCTCGAGGCGGCGGTACTTCGTCCCGAAGTCCTCTTCTTATTTTTTCTAGGTCAAAATGACTTATATAGCAGAAGATGGGCACCGGAGGTGGGCCGAGGAGGGCAACACCCACCAGGGCGCGCCTGAGCCGCCTGGCACGCCCAGGTGGGTTGTGCCCACCTAGTAGCCCCCCTCTGGTACTTATTTGCTCCAATAATTCTTAAATATTCCATATAAAAAATCCTCGGGAAGTTTTAGCTCATTTGGAGTTGTGTAGAATAGGTAGCTTGACGTAGCTTTTTCATGTCTAGATTTCCAGCTGCCAGAATTCTCCCCCTTTGTGCATATCTTGCATATTATGAGACAAAAGACACTAGAATTACTTCAAAAGACATTATTATACAATAAAACAACATAAATAACAGTAGGAAAACATGATGCAAAATGAACGTATCATGCCCCCTCCACCATTTACTCCTCCGGTCATATTGTCGTAGTGCTTACGCGAAGCCCTGCGCGAATCACATCACCATCACCGTTACCACGCCATCGTGCTGACGGAACTTATCTACTCCTTCGTACCTCTACTGTATCAAGAGTTCGAGGGACGTCATCGAGCTAAACGTGTGCAGAACTCGGAGGTGCCGTACGTTCGGTGCTTGATCAGTTGAATCGAGAAGACGTTTGACTACATCAACCGCGTTAAGCTAATCCTTCCGCTTTCGGTCTACGAGGGTACGTGGACACACTTCTCCCCCTCTCGTTGCTAGGCATCTTCTAGATAGATCTTGCGTGAGCATAGGAATTTTTTTGAAATTGCATGCTACGTTTTCCAACAAATACCTTGCGTGTTGCTGTGAGAATTGGATGCAATCATTTCAATGAGATTTGATATTATGAAATATTAGTATTTAGATTAACAAAATGAGAATTGGAACTGACTATGAAATCTTGTTGTCAGCATAATAAAAATCAGAGTACCTACCTGAGTGTGCCGACTGATGGGCCAACCCACGTCGGTATAACAAGAAACTACGCTGAAATCCCTCTCTCATAATAAAAATCAAGTTCGAATCTCTCTCTCTCTCTCTCTGGCTTAATGTTTAAATATTCCAGTATGTACTATGGTTTGCTTCTATGCAATTAGGTTTTAATGTTATATATCCATTGTTAATAAAAATTGTATCGCAAGTTTTTTGGAAGCTGTATGTTTATCAGTGACCGGAGAATACAAAATTATACCTATGATCACCATGAATTGATTTATAATCAGGTTTAACTCGGTTACCAATCTGCATACTGGGAGACTACACAATTCAAATAATTATGAATTTTACTGGAAGTAAAATAGGTGAAGATAAATCTCCTAATTCAAGCACGGTTACCAACTTCTAAACTTAGACTTTTTCCCTTGTGCTACGAAAATCTAATGATTCTTTACTAATAACTATAAAGAAAAATAAGTTAATACAACTTATTTTTGCAACTACATTTATTATTATTATTATTTCTTGCTGCACATTAATTCTTTTGTAATATGTGTCCGACTTAGAAAAATAGGGTTCAAATGTCCCTATCTCTTCTGGCTTAAGGTTAAATATGCTGCTATGTATTATGGCTTGCTTCTATGCAAATAGGTACGTTTAATGTTATATCTACTGTTAATAAAAGTTGCACTGCTAAATTTTGGGAAACTGTATTGACCCATCTTGTGATGGAATGTTCATATACTAGAGATGATACCTTGCGCGTTGCTGCGAGAATTGGATGCAATCATTTCAATGAGATTTGATATTATGAAACACTATTATTTAGATTAACAATATGAGTATCGAAACTAATTATAATATCTTGTTCTCGGCATAATAAAAATCAGGGTACCCCGAGCCAAAAAGCTAGGTCGGCATAAGAAGATACTATGCTGAAATCTTTGCCCCCAATTTACACTACAACATCCAGAAGGAGCTAATTACGGCTTCACCACGTGACGGCATGCAGATCTTTGTGATGATTTACTGCTAAGTATCTACACGTAGAGCCCCTCGAATGTCCATTCATCATGAATTTTTGCACGCACCTATAGCACACTAGAGCGTCTTCAAGGCAAAAAAAAAATCAGAATTTTTTAAATTGTTTTAGGAGTACTAATTTTTTTTCAGATTTATTGTTCATGGGGGAGCAGATGAGACCGGGCTCACTCAAACATGACAATTTACATTAGTGAATCAGCAGTCTAGAACTTAGAGAGATCGGGCAGAGTCCTGAAGGGACAAAGTGTTGTGCACAGATACCTTAAATAATGCATCCAGAGATAGAAAAATGTGGAATAGATCAGACCATATCTAGAATTTTAAATGTGCTGTCAAAGCCTGAAAGGGCATTAAACATTTGCAGCAATGGACGTGTCCATCTAGGGCATTCGCTAGGCCAGAAATTCGCATTTTCTTTGTTCTCCTTTACCTGAAATGTAAAAAAGAGATGCGTACAAGCGATGCTATGCGTTTACAATGTAGCATGTCTAGTCTTAATCAGTACGTGGGCAGATCTCTTTGCCTAAGCTTTTTGTTTTTTGTTTTTTGTTTGCGAGAACTCTTTGCCTAAGCTCCAACTGTAAAAGCCTAGCCAAGTTACATAATTTTCGCATTGTCTGTCTCCGCCTTTTCCCCAAGTGCATGCAGACAGAGATTCTTTTGCTTGTTCGTCGAATTTTCTTGTTCAGAGGTGATGTTAGTCGTTAGATTTGAACTGTGTGATTAATATAAAGGGCCTAGCTTAGCAATAGGTTTATTCTTGTGCGTCTGTCAGTACTTTTGCTTCACCCGCGAATAAAGCTCAGGACCGTTTCCCTGCATGAAAACGACCGCAATTATGCATGACGCCTGCCGGCCGCGGTTTATGCTTGGGACGAGACGAGCAACAGCGAAACGGAGGGAGAAGATTCACCAGGGGAGACGGATTCGGCCTGCGACTGTGCGGAACACTCTGGTCCTGAGAAGCAACTCGTCTGAGCCTCAGGTTCTCATGGCCACATTCCACTCTTGACAGGCAAGTTAGCGGAGGGAGCGTACCGACGAGGCGTCGGCACGCAGCGCTCGTCCTCTGGGATGCCCTGCTCCTCTCGTACTACCTGTGACCACCCCACCACCGACTGACCGGCCAACCCGAGGAAAGGAGAGGCAATGGAAGAAAAACACCGGGCGGCCGGAGAGGGAGGAATAGGATGACCCCTCCCTCCGCCCCCAACTGCACGGAAAAGACCATGGAAAAGCGGCCATCGCCGGTCCATCCCGCATCTCGCTGCCGCTTAATTTTCCACCGGCACCGCCTACCTGTCCCGCCGCGATACGCTACGAACTCATGGGCCTCGAATATCTTCCGTCTTCTCCAGAGGCCGGCTTTTGGAGATTCTTCTCATAAACTAACTACAAGATTGGTGCATCTTATTTTGTTTATATGTACATACACACAAAGTCACAGAGTCCACAGGCATGAATGATACGGATGGGCGCATGGATGAATGAATGAATCGTGAGAAGTGAGAACCAGCTGTGTGTAGCGTATCGTATCTAATCCATGGCTCCATGCATGTATAAGAATATGATATACTACTAGAAAAGCGAGAGACATGCTGATATTTTTCTCCATACGGAAGCCAACGGTGTGGAGCCGAGCATGGACATGGTGGTGGTGGTGGTCATTTTTACGACTACGGTTGTGCGCAAGTGGGGGCAGCCTCTCGCAACTCAACTATTCTGATTCCATTTGCCTGCCTATAAATTCCACGAGCCGCGAGCACTGCAGATGCCAAACCACCCAACCTGCTAACCAAGCAAAGCAGAGCAGCTTGGAGAGGAGACCAGCGGATACTGTCTGCCTGAGACCCAAAGGTAAGTTCTTGGCAATCTGCTTGGTCTGGCTCTGAAATGGGTGGCGTGCATATCAGTACTAGGCTTGCAAACAGCATTGCCTGCCCCTGTCCCCATGGGTGGTGTTGCTAGGCAGCTAGAGGATGGCTTAATTTGTGCTCTGCGTTCGTTCAATTAGTCCGTGTTTATCCACTTCTCCCGCTTGTGTTCAATCAAGAACCTTCCATTTCTGAAACGAAGCGCTGAAAAGAGAGGCTTTTTGCACATGGAAATGCATGTTAGCAAAGTGGGCATGCTTTCAGGAATTGCACCCATTTGTCCATTCAGGCATGGGAATGTTGTCCTTTCCTAATTGCAAGAACAAAATCTTGCTTAGAAAAGGCATGGATATGTCTCTGAGTTGCGACCATGCCTGCATAGGAGTCATAGACTCATAGTAGAGACAGGGCACCAATTGAGCACCAAAGGTGTCGGTTGACTCAGGTTTTCAGCCACTTGCTGGCGAGGGAACATGGCGCATAAATTTATTTCTCCCATTCTTTCTTTTTATATATTCCAAAAGGAAAAGGTTTTCACCAGTTGTTTTGCTGCTTGCAGCACCTTTTCTCTCTCTCTCTCGCCACACTTTCACTTGGTTTCACCTGAGGGTCAAATCTAGCACCATGCATGATATGATAACAGCGAATCACAGACCATGTACTTAAAGCTTGACAGTATTGTACTTTATCTGAACCTGGCTTCTCAATCAGTCACACCAAACCCAGCCAAAAAGGATATCTCAGTTGGACATATCACGCTCTCATTGGGCAAAGCGGCCTAGACAGATGCCTCGAGAATATTTGTTTACACCTACCGTGGGCAGGGCAGGGTATAATTTGTGCGAAATGATGATGTACTACACAATTAACCAGAGTTCTGACCGTGTATATATGCACTGCATTACAGGTAGAAGGCATTAATTCTTGAAACTTGAGAGACGGTCCACTACCACACAGTAGCCGGCAATGGCTTCCTCTTTGCTCCACTGCTCCGACAAGCTCCCGTTCATGGACGTGGAGACCATCCTCCACATGAAAGAAGGCCTGGACGAGACCAGCTACGCGCAGAACTCTTCGCTCCAGAAAAGGGGCATGGACACCCTCAAGAGCCTCATCATCAACTCGGCAACGGACGTGTACATCTCCCAGATGCCGGAGAGGTTCACGGTGGCCGACCTCGGGTGCTCCTCGGGCCCCAACGCGCTCTGCCTGGTGGAGGACATCATCGGAGGCGTCGGCAAGGTCTGCTGCCGGTCATCGCAGCCGCCGCCGGAGTTCTCGGTGCTCCTCAACGACCTCCCGACCAACGACTTCAACACCATCTTCTTCAGCCTGCCGGAGTTCACCCACAGGCTTAAGTCCGCCGCCAAGTCCGACGAGTGGGGCCGGCCGATGGTGTTCCTCTCCGGCGTGCCCGGGTCCTTCTACGGGAGGCTGTTCCCGAGGACCAGCGTGCACTTCATCTGCTCCTGCTCCAGCCTGCACTGGCTCTCTCAGGTCCCGCCGGGCCTCTTCGACGAGGCCAAGACGCCGATCAACAAGGGGAAGATGTACATATCGAGCACGAGCCCTCCCGCCGTGTCCGTGGCCTACCGGAGGCAGTTCCAGAGGGACTTCAGCCTGTTCCTCAAGTCGCGCGCCGCCGAGGTCTTCCCCGGCGGCCGGATGGTTCTGGCCATGCTCGGCAGGCAGACCAACGACTGCGTCGACCGGAGGACGACCTTCCTGTGGGAGCTCCTCTCCGAGTCCTTCGCAGCGCTCGTGTCGCAGGGGCTGGTGGAGCAGGACAAGGTGGACGCCTACAACGTGCCGTTCTACGCGCCGTCGCTGCAGGAGATCGAGGTGGAGGTGCGGCTCGAGGGGTCCTTCAGCCTCGACTACGTGCAGACGTACGAGATCAACCTCAGCAGCAGCGGCGACGCCAAGGAGGACGGCAGGACGGTGTCCATGGCGATCAGGGCCATCCAGGAGTCCATGCTCAGCCACCACTTCGGCCCCAACATCGTCGACGCGCTGTTCCACAAGTACACACAGCTCGTCACCGAGTCCATGGAGAGGGAAGAGGTCAAGAGTGTCCAGATAGGGGTAGTCCTCACCAGGTTGTGACTCGAGTCTGCCTACTGACTGTATTTTTCTTTAGCAAGTTTAGGTTTGACTCTGTTCTATTGTCATATTCTGTATTGTTTAGTACTCCCTCTGTAAACTAATATAAGAGCATTTAGATTACTAAAGTAGTGATCTAAACGCTCTTATATTTGTTTACGGAGGGAGTAGCAGTTTGTCAAAAAAAAATAGCAGTAATTGGCAGCAAGTCACATTTATCATGGGAAAATGTTTAAAATCGGCCAACCGGGAGCGCCTCCATGTGTGCATCTTTTGTCTCTTCAGCTTTACGCCACGTGGCTGTGGAGCCCACTTGTGACAGGACGAAGAGAGTAACTTGGACTAGTAACATGCATATGTTACTATCTTCATAGTGGTTAATGTCATATGCGTGGTAACATAGATGTGTTCATTTATTACTGTGTAGACTCATTTTGCATTTGAAAATCGCTATGTGATGGTAACATAATAGGCCTTTCCCAGCGCTCCGCGATGGACAGGTGCTAAGCATGCCACATAAGCGAGAAAATGACATGGCACAACAATTAAGGATGGAAGAGAGCAGTTTGGTGACCCAGAAAGAACCAATGCCAAGCACGTGAACCTACGCAAACCACTTAAATCAAACAAGGTGACCAATGCATGGAAGAGTTTAGGTGCTAGATCATTAAATAAAGTGAGCTTATGAGCAACAAGTTAAGCACCTATGCATGGGGAGTTGAGTTGCTAAGCTATTTAATGCACTTAGCACCTCATGTAAGCACTTTTGCATTGAAAGAGGTTTTATGTTACTCTATTTGTCCCTCTCATTAACTGCTTGCCACCTCACCATTTTTACTTATGTGGCATCTATGTTACTACCACCATGACCAACCTAATGTTCTTCTCTACACTGCCTAATGTTCTTCTCTATCTTTCGTGCCCGCTCATTCCCGTGTTCTCTTCTCTTTCTCACCATCGCGCAAATCCATGTCCGCGCCAACTTCTTCCCTGATTTGCCTCCCACCGTGCACCACAACCAACTACTACTCATAGCCCTACCTGTGTGTGCTGGGGCCAGCCTTTCCCCGCGCAGAGCACGCCAACCTCCCCATCCCATCTCTCACCACGAGTTGCGAGCCTCCGCCGGTGATTTGTGAGGAGCCACTACAGGCGATGGGCGGGTGCCGTGGGCCAGTGACTATTGCGAGTGCGTGCATTGCAATGCTACGACCGGTGCACCATAGGGCTTTTTGCTGCAACCAATTTTTCAAAAAGGGGCGCTTTATTACTTAAAAGGTTTAAGCATTACACCCGGCCTCTGCATAACTAAGATGCACACAGTCAACAAAGTTCTCACACCAAGGCAAAATAAAAGAAAAAGGCGATATACAAGGAAAATGAAATCTGTATAACGCCTAAACTGAAGGTGGCCTAATCCTAAGATCATGCTGCCACCCACGTTGGATAAAAATATCCCTCGCCGAAGCCTTCAATCGTGTACACACCTCCATAAACAGGTCTCGATTCTCCACTCGTTGTAGAGAGGACCATAAACGAAGTCCCGATACATCTGTAGATAACCTGCATAAGAGAAGTACTTTTATCACTAAAAACTTTGTCATTTCTACATAGCCAAAGCAACCAAATCACGTCAAGCGCTCCCACCCTGATAAGAGTTCTAAACTTGTGATCAATCCCATGTACCCAATTGCCAAATATATTAGCAACACTACAGGGAGGATACAAACCAGACGCTATTTGGATGACTAACCATATAGAACGAGCCAATTTACATTGGAAGAATAAATGTTTTATTGTCTCATCATGCGGACAAAAGACACATTGTGTACTTCCATGCCAATTCCTCTTAATAAGGTTATCTTTAGTAAGAATGACTTCGCGACGAAGATACCATGCAAAGATTTTATTCTTAAGAGGTATCTTCATCTTCTAGATCTTCTTATTATTATCAACTGGCACGTCAAACTGGATCAAAGCTCTACACATAGAATCCACTATGAATTTCCCATTCCCATGTAGGTTCCAATGAAATACATCAGACCCTTGTGACAACTGTACCGTGGCTAACCGCTGGAGTAGTATGGTCCACGATTGGAGTCTAGGTCTAATTAAATCCCTTCTGAACGTCACATTTGGTGGAAATGATTCCAAAACCTTGGCGATAGTATCACCCTTGTGACGCACAATATTATATAGAGCTGGATATTGTTCACGGAGTGTAGCATTACCTAGCCACTTATCCTCCCAGAATCTAATTTCCGAGCCATCCTTAATCAAGAAGGACCCATAGCGGAAGAAATGTTTCTTCATTGCCATTAGTCCCGCCCAAAAATGGGAGTCCCCAAACTTCCAGTATACTTGTGATACCGCCTTTGAACCCACATATTTTCTTCTAAGAAGGGTTTGCCATACACCATCTTCTGTCAATAACTTAAACAACCATTTGCCGAGAAGGGCCCTATTCTTAACCTCAAGGTCATGAATGCCCAACCCGCCTTGGTCCTTGGGACGACAAACCACACTCCATTTAGCCAGTCGATATTTCTTTCTCTCGCTATCTCCTTGCCAAAAGAATCTCGATCGGAAGTAATCCAATCTATGTAATACTCCTTTCGGCAACTGGAAGAAGGAAATCATATATAGTACCATATTACTTAGTACTGAATTTATGAGGACCAACCTTCCACCCAGAGATAGCAGTTTACCTTTCCAACTACTAAGTCTTTTTTGTAGTCTCTCCTCGATGTATTTCCATTCAGCATTTGTGAGTCTCCGATAATGTATCGGTATCCCCAAATAAGTGATCGGAAACTGGCCCAACCTGCATCCGAATAGGTCAGCATACAGATGGGCCTCGTCTTGAGCCACGCCAAAACAAAATAATTCACTTTTATGGAAATTGATCTTAAGCCCTGAGAGTTGCTCGAATGCTGATAAAATTAATTCCAGATTTCTTGCTTTCTCGAGGTCATGATCCATAAAGAGAATTGTATCGTCAGCATATTGAAGGATGGAGAGACCACCATCAACTAGATGATTCACCACCCCATCAATTTGGCCATCAACCTTAGCACGCTCAATCATGACCGCTAGCATATCTGCCACTATATTGAATAGCATGGGCGATGTTGGGTCACCTTGTCGCAATCCTTTCTTCGTTTGGAAATAGTTACGACTTTTCCTGGAACCAGCAACAACTTTTGCTACGATCGGCAGCGGCTGAAGCTGCGACTAGCAACATCCATTGCTGGAACTAGCGACATCTTGCTAGAACCAATAACATTAACTGTTGGGATGGTGGCGCTGAATGTTGCGATGGGATGGTCATTTGTTGGGACCGGTGACTTCGATTGTTGGGTGCGGCGGTGTCAATTCTGGAATCAATGCCATCATTTGTGGGGAGACCGATGGAATGCTAGAATCGGTGACTTCGTTTGCTGGGATCAATGGCGATGTATGTCGGAACAGGCTTCAGTCGTGCTACAAGCGCGACATTGGGCGCGCCGTGTGACGCTGGGTGTGATGATCAACGGTGAAGAGAGGCAGCGAGCCGGTGGGGCAGCGATGCTTCGATATTGATCGTGCACGCGCATGTGCTAGGCAGGGGTCAGCAGCACTCGCGGTCGCCTCCCTCCCGTGCGCGTTGTTGTGATCTTCTTTTTTGGGTGGGAAGGGGGGGTGGGTGGGATGAAACTATGTGGGGGAACCAAGTGAGGAGGGAAGACCTGACGTGTGGGAGACGTCACATTGTATGGTGTAGGATGAGACCGGTCGAGGCTGGCGCCTGTCGATCGGCTCCTATCACCAGCCTTTTAGCATGACCTGGTTGGACATCATGTTGAGAGCCATGTTTCGTACACACGAGATGGACTAATGATATTCCCATGTAGATTTAGAAATGAGGCACCTGCCTGATTTTAGCGAGCTGATGCTGATTTATAGGATAAGGGTCTGAAAGAAAAGGCACAAGTCAGGCTCAAGAGCCAAAATACAATCAAGACATCGTGATACAAACACAACAATGGGTTCTTGGCTCATAAGCAGAAACACTCACACATGTATGTGCGTGCGTGCTCGCACACACACACATGCTTGATACCCATTAGCGACAACGATGCCCCTTAGACTGCACCCCCAGGAGCTCCACCCTGGGTGTTGAAGCGTGTCATCAGATACGTCGGATGAGTGTCTCAAGGGTCGACAAATCCTGGGTCTTGTTGAATGGCAATGAGAGCTGTAGAAAAATAGTTATATTATATATATGTAGTCAATAGGATGATCGATGAATATACTTTAAATAGGGTTCCATTTTCTATTCGCCACATCGTCCAAGAAATAGCAATAAAGCCAACCCAAGTAACCCGTTGAGTCATCCCCGATAGCATATTACTAAGGGTATGAAAGTCCACTGATGACCCACAAGTATATGGGGTCAATTATAGCCTTTTCGATAAGTAAGAGTGTCGGACCCAACGAGGAGCAGAAGGAAATGACAAGTGGTTTTCAGCAAGGTAATGTCTGCAAGTGCTAAAATTGTAAGTAGCGGAGTAGTTTGATAGCAAGATAATTTGTAACGAGCAAGTAACGATAGTAGTAACAAAAGTGCAACAAGGTAGCCCAATCCTTTTGAGGCAAAGGACAGGCCAAAATAGTTTCTTATGATAAGAAAAGTGTTCTTGAGGGTACACGGGAATTTCATCTAGTCACTTTTATCATGTTGGCTTAATTCGTGTTCGGTACTTTGATAATTTGATATGTGGGTTGACCGGTGCTTAGGTGTTGTTCTTACTTGAACAAACCTCCTACTTATGATTAACCCTCTCGCAAACATTCGTAACTATGAGAAAAGTATTTAGAATAAATTCTAATCATAGCATTAAAATTTTGGATCCAATCGGTCCCTTACGGAATAGCGCATAAACTGGGGTTTAAGCTTCTGTCACTCTCGCAACCCACCATCTAATAACTACTCCACAATGCATTCCCTTAGGACCAAATATGGTGAAGTGTCATGTAGTCGATGTTCACATGACACCACTAAGAGAATGACAACATACATATTATCAAAATATCGAACACATATCAAGTTCACATGATTACTTGCAACATGATTTCTCCCATGACCTCAAGAACGAAGTAACTACTCATAAATGATAATCATGCTCAAGATTAGAGGGGTATTAAATAGCATAATGGATCTGAACATATAATCTTCCACCAAATAAACCATATAGTAATCAACTACAAGATGTAATAGCACTACTAGTCACCCACAAGCACCAATCTATAGTTTTGATACAAAGATTGAACACAAGAGATGGATTGGGGTTTGAGAGGAGTTGGTGTTGTTAAAGATGTTGATGAAGATAGCTCTCCCCAAGATGGGAGAGTTGTTGGTGATGATGATGACGATGATTTCCCCCTCCGGGAGGGAAGTTCTCCTGTGGAATCGCTCTACTGAGGGGCAAAAGTGCTCCTGCCCAAGTTCCGCCTCAAGGGGACGCTTCGTCCCGAAAGTCCTCCCCTGATTTTTTATAGGTCAAAATGACTTATATACCGGAAGATGGGCACTGGAGGTGGGCCGAGGAGGGAAGCACCCACCAAGGCGCGCCTGGGCCTCCTGGCGCGCCCAGGTGGGTTGTGCCCACCTGGTGGCCCCCCTCTGGTACTTATTTGCTCCAATAATTCTTAAATATTCCATAAAAAATCCTCAGGAAGTTTCAGCTCATTTGGAGTTGTGCAGAATAGGTAGCTTGACGTAGCCTTTTCAGGTCCAGATTTCCAGCTGCCAGAATTCTCCCCCTTTATGCATACCTTGCATATTATGAGAGAAAAGGCATTAAAATTACTCCAAAAAGCATTATTATACAATAAAACAACATAAATAGCAGTAGGAAAACATGATGCAAAATGGACGTATCAACTCCTTCATGGAGGGCATGGAGTAAGGAGCCCATAGTAAACATTCAGAGTGGTTCCAACTTCCACCGGAAGGAGTCAGGCTCAGGGCTAAGAGTACGGGTGGCAAGTAGACTCACCAAATGTTGCCACTAGGCCACCTTTACGGGTCCTAGGTTGTGGCGGTAAAGAGTTCTCCACCGACCTTAGATGCAAACATCATCTACTAGGATTTCAGGGTCATCTTCAATCGCAAACAGGCCCACAAAAGCAGCTAGAAGTGGAGTGGCGCCAATCCAGTAATCCAGAAAAGCATGTGGCATTGTAGCCTGGCCGTTCATAACCTCATGGAATACGCAAGTTTGTAGGAGGTGAAGAACCTTCACTAGAGACTTCCAGAATTGGGACCTTGTAGCATAAACCCCCATTGCCAAAGCCCAAAGGGGCTAGGCGAAGATATTTGTTAAGAATTAAATCTTATGACATGTCCCCTAGCCTATGATAATTGTCCATACCAACTTAGCCATCAAACAATAGTTCATGTTCCTACTCCATAACATCCTCTAGAAAGTCCGAGCTAACTCCATCATATGCCTTCTCAAGGTCAATCCTCAGGATGAAGATCTCTTGGAGGGTGATACGTCTCCAACGTATCTATAATTTATGAAGTATTCATTCCATGTTTACAAAAAAAATTATATGGTTTTGGTATGATTTGAATGGAACTAACTCGGACTGATGTTGTTTTCAGCAGAACTACTGTGGTGTCGTTTTTTGTGCAGATATAAAAGTTCTCGAATTGGGCTGAAAATTTATGGTGATTTTTTATGGACCAAAAGAGACTCCCGAAGCTTCAAGGAAGGACCAGAAGACTCACGATGAAGCGACCAGCTTGGGGGCGTGCCCTACTGAAAGTGCTAGTTATCGACTAGAGGGGGAGTACATAGGCGATTTTTATGGAAGTCTTCGAAACACTGTGGCTTTGAAGACAAACAAGTAAACTGAACCTATATAGTAAGCAACGAAATGAAAACTACACTAGGCAAGCATTAGTCAAGCATACAATACAGTGAAAGCATGAAGGCTAACTGCAACTAGGTAGACAGGATCTGAATGGAAGATAGTACGAAGCCAAATAGATAAAAGTCTTCACACAGTGAAGTCAAATGAATCAGGCAAGCAGGAAATGACTTCACGAAGACAAACTTAAGAGTAATGAGAGTAGGGGATAGAACCAATTTCTTGGTGAAGACAAGGATTTGGTAGACCAGTTCCCGTTGCTGTGACAACTGTACATCTGGTTAGGGAAGCTGAGATTGAACTAAGAAGACCGTGTCTTCACCTTATTCCCCCTGAGCTAAGGATACCCAGTCCTTGCCCAATCACTCTGGTAAGTCTTCAAGGTAGACTTCTGAACCTTCACAGACTTCGTTCGCCGGCAATCCACAATGACTCTTGGATTCTCAGAACGCGACGTCTAACTGGCTGGAGGATTCATAGTCCTCAAGTGTAACAAGTCTTCAGGTCCCCTGTGATTTTGAAAACCCAAACTGCCTTTATCAAGGGTAGATATATCATGGAGGGAATAGTGATTTTACATGACGCTCTAAATACTTTTCATAAAGATAAAGAAGATGATTTGATCTTCAAAGTAGATTTTGAGAAAGCATATGACAAAATAAAATGGCCTTTTGTAATACAAATGTTAAACCTAAAGGGGTTCCCTGACAAATGGTGTGACTGGATGATGGAAACTATGAGGGGAGGGCATGTAGGGATTAAGGTGAATGATGACATTGGGTCATATTTTAAAACCTTTAAAGGATTAAGATAAGGTGATGCTATGTCACCACTGCTTTTTGACTTGGCTGCAGATGCACTGGGCATTTTAATGAACAATGCCTTGGAACATGATGTGGTGAAGGGGGTGTTGAGAGGGGAAAATAATAAAGGTGTCAATATGCTACAATATGCAGATGACACTATTTTCTTAGTATAAGATGATGCAGAAAGTGTAAGAAACCTCAAATTTATATTGGGAGCTTTTGAACAAATGTCTAGACTTAAAATAAATTTTCATAAGAGTAAACTGGTGCTATTGGAAAAGCTAAAGAGAAGCAGAAGTTATATCAAGAGAGCCTAACATGCAAAATTGGGGAACTACCCATCAAATACTTAGGAATGCCTATGTCAGATATCAGAATTAGAAATTTACACTGGAACTGTGTAACTAACAAAATTGAAAAAAGATGTAGTTGTTGGCAGGGGAAGCTGTTGGGCTCTATTACTGGCAGAATAAACCGGGTGCAAGCATGTCTGACTAATATTCCACTTTTTATGATGTCCTTTTATGTTGTCCCAAAAGGGATTATTAGAAAAGCTGATTTTTTTAGGGCTAGATTGGTATGGCAAGAAGATGAGAACATAAAAAAAAATACCATCTAGTTAATTGGGAGAAATGTTGCACTCCTAAAGATGTAGGGGGATTAGGGATCCTAAATCTGGAGGTGATGAATATGGAATTATTGGCCAAATGGTTTTGGAAAATGGAAACAAAGGAGGGATTATGGCAAGATATATTGAGTAGAAAGTATGGAAATGGAAAATGCTTAGCCTTAATAGCTAAGTGACCTGGAGATTCCCAATTCTGGGGTAGTCTGATGAGAATTAAAGAAATATTTTACAAATTTGTTAAAAAGGAACTGGGAGATGGGAAAAATACCAGGTTTTGGGAGGATACTTGGGTGGGAACGTATCTTGTGAAAATGAACTGGTGGTGAAAATCTGAAAAGTTTGCCCGTGGGGCGTTGGATCCAAAATCAATGCATCTAGTGAGAGGTCGGAGGGTTCAGAAGATAACTAATAACACTTTCACACATAACCCCCCACTTATCCAAAAAGTCTGACTAAAATTCCTCAAAGCCTTCCCCCGTTCGTTCGTTCTTATCCTTGTCGACACTGGGAGAAGCCGCCGGCGCTGGCTCGACCCACTCCAGCTCCACCATATGCGCCGTCCATTTACCCCTGTGGCCAGCATCTCACGCGCGGCCAAGCATGTTGGAAATATGCCCTAGAGGCAATAATAAATGGTTATTATTATATTTCTGTGTTCATGATAATTGTCTATTATTCATGCTATAACTGTGTTATCTGGAAATCATAATACACATGTGAATACATAGACCACAACAAGTCCCTAGTAAGCCTCTAGTTGACTAGCTCGTTGATCAACAGATAGTCATGGTTTCCTGACTATGGGCATTGGATGTCATTGATAACGGGATCACATCATTAGGAGAATGAGGTGATGGACAAGATCCAATTCTAAGCATAGCTCAAAGATCGTGTAGTTCGTTTAGCTAGAGCTTTTCCAATTGTCGAGTATCATTTCCTTAGACCATGAGATTGTGCAACTCCCGGATACCGTAGGAGTGCTTTGGATGTGCCAAACATCACAACGTAACTGGGTGACTATAAAGGTGCACTACGGGTATCTCCGAAAGTGTCTGTTGGGTTGGCATGAATCGAGACTGGGATTTGTCACTCCGTATGACGGAGAGGTATCTCTGGGCCCACTCGGTAATGCATCATCATAATGAGCTCAATTTGACCAAGTGCCTGGTCACGGGATCATGCATTACGGTACGAGTAAAGTGACTTGCCGGTAACGAGACTAAACGAGGTATTGGGATACCGACGATCGAGTCTCGGGCAAGTAACGTACTGATTGACAAAGGGAATTGAATACGGGGTTCATTGAATCCTCGACATCGTGGTTCATCCGATGAGATCATCGAGGAGTATGTGGAAGCCAACATGGGTATCCAGATCCCGCTGTTGGTTATTGACCGGAGAGGCGTCTCGGTCATGTCTGCATATCTCTCGAACCCGTAGGGTCTACACACTTAAGGTTCGGTGACACTAGGGTTGTAGAGATATGAGTATGCAGTAACCCGAAAGTTATTCGGAGTCCCGGATGAGATCCCGGACGTCACGAGGAGTTCCGGAATGGTCCGAAGGTGAAGAATTATATATAGGAAGTCAGGTTTCGGCCATCGGGAAAGTTTCGGGGGTCACCGGTATTGTACCGGGACCACCGGAAGGGTCCCGGGGGTCCACCGGGTGGGGCCACCTATCCCGGAGGGCCCCACGGGCTGAAGTGGCATGGGAACCAGACCCTGGTGGGATGGTGCGCCCCACCCAAGGGCCCAAGGAGCCTAGGGTTGGAAACCCTAGGGGGCCGTTGCCCCCCCCCCCCCGAGGGGGCATGCCCCCTGGTTAGAAACCCTAAGGGGGCCGCCCCCCCCCCCTCTAGATGGGATCTCCAAGGGGGGCATGCGCCCCCCTAGCCCCTATATATAGTGGAGGGGATGGAGGGCAGCCGCACCCTAAGCCTTGGCGCCTCCCTCTCCCTCCCGTGACACCTCTTCCTCCTCCAATAGCGCTTGGCGAAGCCCTGCTGGAATCCCTGCTGCATCCACCACCACGCCGTCGTGCTGCTGGATCTTCATCAACCTCTCCTTCACCCTTGCTGGATCAAGAAGGAGGAGACGTCATGCTGACCGTACGTGTGTTGAACGCGGAGGTGACGTCCGTTCGGCGCTAGGATCTCCGGTGATTGGATCACGACGTGTACGACTACCTCAACCCCGTTCTCTTGAACGCTTCCGCTCGTGATCTATAAGGGTATGTAGATGCACTCCTCTCTCTCATTGCTGGATGAACTCATAGATTGATCTTGGTGAATGTAGGAGAATTTTTATTTTCTGCAACGTTCCCCAACAGTGGCATC
Organism: Triticum aestivum; assembly: GCF_018294505.1. NCBI lineage: Eukaryota > Viridiplantae > Streptophyta > Magnoliopsida > Poales > Poaceae > Triticum > Triticum aestivum. Next base: position 472,489,870 of record NC_057801.1, read on the forward strand.
ATGAGCTAGGTCTATGCGTAGTTCTCTTTGCACGAGTAGAACACAATTTGTTGTGGGTGTAGATGTTGTCAACTTTCTTGCCACTAGTAGTCTTATTTTGCTTTAGCGGTATTGTGGGATGAAGCGGCCCGGACCGACCTTACACGTACGCTTACATGAGACAGGTTCCACCGACTGACATGCACTAGTTGCATAAGGTGGCTAGCGGGTGTCTGTCTCTCCCACTTTAGTTGGAGCGGATTCGATGAAAAGGGTCCTTATGAAGGGTAAATAGAAGTTGGCAAATCACGTTGCGGCTTTAACATAGGTAAGAAAACGTTCTTGCTAGATCACCTATAGAAGCCACGTAAAAACTTGCAATAACAATTAGAGGACGTCTAACTTGTTTTTGCAGCAAGTGTCTTGTGATGTGATATGGCCAAAGTTGTGATGAATGATGAATGATATATATGTGATGTATGAGATCATGTTCTTGTAATAGGAATCACGACTTGCATGTCGTTGAGTATGACAACTGGCAGGAGCCATAGGAGTTGTCTTTATTTTTGTATGACCTGCGTGTCATTGAAGAACGCCATGTAAATTACTTTACTTTATTGCTAAACGCGTTAGCCATAGAAGTAGAAGTAGTCGTTGGCGTGACAACTTCATGAAGACACGATGATGGAGATCATGATGATGGAGATCATGGTGTCATGCCGGTGACGAAGATGATCATGGAGCCCCGAAGATGGAGATCAAAGGAGCTATATGATATTGGCCATATCATGTCACTATTATGATTGCATGTGATGTTTATCATGTTTTTCATCTTGTTTACTTAGAACGACGGTAGTAAGTAAGATGATCCCTCATAATAATTTCAAGAAAAATGTTCCCCCTAACTGTGCACCGTTGCGAAGGTTCGTTGTTTCGAAGCACCACGTGATGATCGGGTGTGATAGATCCTAATGTTTGAATACAACGGGTGTAAGCCAGATTTACACACGCAATACACTTAGGTTGACTTGACGAGCCTAGCATGTACAGACATGGCCTCGGAACACGGAAGACCGAAAGGTCGAGCATGAGTCGTATAGTAGATACGATCAACATGAAGATGTTCACCGATGTTAGCTAGTCCGTCTCACGTGATGATCGGACACGGCCTAGTTGACTCGGATCATGTTTCACTTAGATGACTAGAGGGATGTCTGTCTAAGTGGGAGTTCATTAAATAATCTGATTAGATGAACTTAATTATCATGAACTTAGTCTAAAATCTTTACAATATGTCTTGTAGATCAAATGGCCAACGCTCATGTCCACCTGAACTTCAACGCGTTCCTAGAGAAAATCAAGCTGAAAGACGATGGCAGCAACTATACGGACTGGGTCCGGAACCTGAGGATCATCCTCATAGCTGCCAAGAAAGACTATGTCCTAGAAGCACCGCTAGGTGAAGCACCAATCCCAGAGAACCAAGACGTTATGAACGCTTGGCAGTCTTATGCTGATGATTACTCCCTCGTTCAGTGCGGCATGCTTTACAGCTTAGAACCGGGGCTCCAAAAGCGTTTTGAGCAACACGGAGCATATGAGATGTTCGAGGAGCTGAAAATGGTTTTCCAAGCTCATGCCCGGGTCGAGAGATATGAAGTCTCCGACAAGTTCTTTAGCTATAAGATGGAGGAAAACAGTTCTGTTAGTGAGTACATACTCAAGATGTCTGGGTTGCACAACCGTTTGACTCAGCTGGGAGTTAATCTCCCGGATGACGCGGTCATTGACAGAATCCTCCAGTCGCTCCCACCAAGCTACAAGAGCTTTGTGATGAACTTCAATATGCAGGGGATGGAAAAGACCATTCCTGAGGTATATTCAATGCTGAAATCAGCGGAGGTGGAGATCAAAAAGGAACATCAAGTGTTGATGGTGAATAAAACCACTAAGTTCAAGAAGGGCAAGGGTAAGAAGAACTTCAAGAAGGACGGCAAGGAAGTTGCCGCGCCTAGTAAGCCAGTTGCCATGAATAAGTCAAGCAATGGACCCAAGCCTGAGACTGAGTGCTTTTATTGTAAGGGAAGTGGTCACTGGAAGCGGAACTGCCCCAAGTACTTAGCGGACAAGAAGGCCGGCAAAACCAAAGGTATATGTGATATACATGTAATTGATGTGTACCTTACCAGTGCTCGTAGTAGCTCCTGGGTATTTGATACCGGTGCGGTTGCTCATATTTGTAACTCAAAGTAGGAGCTGCGGAATAAGCGGAGACTGGCGAAGGACGAGGTGACGATGCGCGTCGGGAATGGTTCCAAGGTCGATGTGATCGCCGTCGGCACGCTACCTCTACATTTACCTACGGGATTAGTTTTAAACCTCAATAATTGTTATTTAGTACCAGCTTTGAGCATGAACATTGTATCAGGATCTCGTTTAATTCGAGATGGCTACTCATTTAAATCCGAGAATAATGGTTGTTCTATTTATATGAGTGATATGTTTTATGGTCATGCCCCGCTGGTGAATGGTTTATTCTTAATGAATCTCGAGCGTAATGTTACACATATTCATAGTGTGAATACCAAAAGATGTAAAGTTGATAACGATAGTCCCACATACTTGTGGCACTGCCGCCTTGGTCACATTGGTGTCAAGCGCATGAAGAAGCTCCATGCTGATGGACTTTTAGAGTCTCTAGATTATGAATCGTTTGACACATGCGAGCCATGCCTCATGGGCAAGATGACCAAGATTCCGTTCTCCGGAACAATGGAGCGAGCAACCAACTTATTGGAAATCATACATAGTGATGTGTGCGGTCCAATGAGTGTTGAGGCTCGCGGAGGATATCGTTATGTTCTCACTCTCACTGATGACTTGAGTAGATATGGGTATGTCTACTTGATGAAACACAAGTCTGAGACCTTTGAAAAGTTCAAGGAATTTCAGAATGAGGTAGAGAATCAACGTGACCGAAAGATAAAGTTCTTACGATCAGATCGTGGGGGTGAATATTTAAGTCACGAATTCAGTACACACTTAAGAAAATTTGGAATCATTTCACAACTCACGCCGCCTGGAACACCTCAGCGAAATGGTGTGTCCGAACGTCGTAATCGCACTCTATTGGATATGGTGCGATCTATGTTGTCACTTACTGATTTACCGCTATCATTTTGGGGATACGCTCTAGAGACAGCTACATTCACTTTAAATAGGGCACCGTCTAAATCCGTTGAGACGACACCATATGAATTATGGTTTGGGAAGAAACCTAAGTTGTCGTTTCTAAAAGTTTGGGGATGCGATGCTTATGTCAACAAACTTCAACCTGAGAAGATCGAACCCAAGTCGGAAAAATGCGTATTCATAGGATACCCTAAGGAAACCATAGGGTATACCTTCTACTTAAGATCTGAAGGCAAGATCTTTGTTGCCAAGAACGGGTCCTTTCTGGAGAAAGAGTTTCTCTCGAAAGAATTAAGTGGGAGGAAAGTAGAGCTTGATGAAGTACTACCTCTTGAAATGGTGAGTAGCGCAACTCAAGAAAATGTTCCTGTGGTGCCAGCACCGACAAGAGAGGAAGTTAATGATGATGATCAAGATACTTCGGATCAAGCTCCTACTGAACTTCGAAGGTCCACAAGGACACATTCCGCACCAGAGTGGTACGGCAATCCTGTCTTGGAAATCATGTTATTGGACAACGGTGAACCTTCGAACTATGAAGAAGCAATGGCGGGCCCAGATTCCAACAAATGGCTTGAAGCCATGCAATCTGAGACAGGATCCATGTATGAAAACAAAGTGTGGACTTTGACAGACTTGCCCGATGATCGGCGAGCGATAGAAAACAAATGGATCTTTAAGAAGAAGACGGACGCAGATGGTAATGTCACCATATATAAAGCTCGACTTGTTGCTAAGGGTTATCGACAAGTTCAAGGGATTGACTACGATGAGACATTCTCTCCCGTAGCGAAGCTGAAGTCCGTCCGAATCATGTTAGCAATTGCCGCATGCTATGATTATAAGATATGGCAAATGGACGTCAAAACGGCTTTCCTTAATGGTCACCTTAAGGAAGAACTATATATGATGCAGCCGGAAGGTTTTGTCGACCCTAAGAATGCTAACAAGGTATGCAAGCTCCAACGATCCATTTATGGGCTGGTGCAAGCATCTCGGAGTTGGAACATTCGTTTTAATGAGATGATTAAAGCTTTTGGGTTTATGCAGACTTATGGAGAAGCCTGCGTTTACAAGAAAGTGATTGGGAGCTCTGTAGCATTTCTCATATTATATGTGGATGACATACTTTTGATGGGAAATGATATAGAACTTTTGGACAGCATAAAGGCCTACTTGAATAAGTGTTTTTCAATGAAGGACCTTGGAGAAGCTGCTTACATATTAGGCATCAAAATCTATAGAGATAGATCGAGACGCCTCATAGGTCTTTCACAAAGCACATACCTTGATAAGATATTGAAGAAGTTCAATATGGATCAGTCCAAGAAGGGGTTCTTGCCTGTGTTGCAAGGTGTGAAATTGAGCTCGGCTCAATGCCCGACCACGGCAGAAGATAAAGAAGAGATGAGTGTCATCCCCTATGCCTCAGCCATAGGGTCTATCATGTATGCCATGACCTGTACCAGACCTGATATAAACCTTGCCGTAAGTTTGGTAGGAAGGTACCAAAGTAATCCCGGCAAGGAACACTGGACAGCGGTCAAGAACATCCTTAAGTACCTGAAAAGGACTAAGGACATGTTTCTCGTATATGGAGGTGACGAAGAGCTCGTCGTAAAGGGTTACGTCGACGCTAGCTTCGACACAGATCTGGATGACTCTAAGTCACAAACCGGATACGTGTATATTTTGAATGGTGGGGCAGTAAGCTGGTGCAGTTGCAAGCAGAGCGTCGTGGCGGGATCTACATGTGAAGCGGAGTACATGGCAGCCTCGGAGGCAGCACATGAAGCAATCTGGGTGAAGGAGTTCATCACCGACCTAGGAGTCATACCCAATGCGTCGGGGCCGATTACACTCTTCTGTGACAACACTGGAGCTATTGCACTTGCCAAGGAGCCCAGGTTTCACAAGAAGACCAGGCACATCAAGCGTCGCTTCAACTCCATCCGTGAAAATGTTCAAGATGGAGACATAGATATTTGTAAAGTACATACGGACATAAATGTAGCAGATCCGTTGACTAAACCTCTCCCTAGGGCAAAACATGATCAACACCATAACGCAATGGGTGTTCGATTCATCACAATGTAACTAGATTATTCACTCTAGTGCAAGTGGGAAACTGTTGGAAATATTCCCTAGAGACAATAATAAATGGTTATTATTATATTTTTGTGTTCATGATAATTGTCTATTATTCATGCTATAACTGTGTTATCTGGAAATCATAATACACGTGTGAATACATAGACCACAACAAGTCCCTAGTAAGCCTCTAGTTGACTAGCTCGTTGATCAAAAGATAGTCATGGTTTCCTGACTATGGGCATTGGATGTCATTGATAACGTGATCACATCATTAGGAGAATGATGTGATAGACAAGACCCAATTCTAAGCATAGCTCAAAGATCATGTAGTTCGTTTAGCTAGAGCTTTTCCAATTGTCGAGTATCATTTCCTTAGACCATGAGATTGTGCAACTCCCGGATACCGTAGGAGTGCTTTGGGTGTGCCAAACGTCACAACGTAACTGGGTGACTATAAAGGTGCACTACGGGTATCTCCGAAAGTGTCTGTTGGGTTGGCATGAATCGAGACTGGGATTTGTCACTCCGTATGATGGAGAGGTATCTCTGGGCCCACTCGGTAATGCATCATCATAATGAGCTCAATGTGACCAAGTGTCTGGTCACGGAATCATGCATTACGGTATGAGTAAAGTGACTTGCCGATAACGAGACTAAACAAGGTATTGGGATACCGACGATCGAGTCTCGGGCAAGTAACGTACCGATTGACAAAGGGAATTGAATACGGGGTTCATTGAATCCTCGACATCGTGGTTCATCCGATGAGATCATCGAGGAGTATGTGGGAGCCAACATGGGTATCCAGATCCCGCTGTTGGTTATTGACCAGAGAGGCGTCTCGGTCATGTCTGCATATCTCCCGAACCCGTAGGGTCTACACACTTAAGGTTCGGTGACACTAGGGTTGTAGAGATATGAGTATGCAGTAACCCGAAAGTTGTTCGGAGTCCCGGATGAGATCCCTGACATCACGAGGAGTTCTGGAATGGTCCGGAGGTGAAGAATTATATATTGGAAGTCGGGTTTCGGCCATCGGGAAAGTTTCGGGGGTCACCGGTATTATACCGGGACCACCGGAAGGGCCCCGGGGGTCCATCGGGTGGGGCCACCTATCCCGGAGGGCCCCATGGGCTGAAGTGGCGTGGGAACCAGACCCTGGTGGGCTAGTGCGCCCCACCCAAGGGCCCAAGGCGCCTAGGGTTGGAAACCCTAGGGGGCCGTTGCCCCCCCCCCCCTTGAGGGGGCATGCGCCCCCCTGGTTGGAAACCCTAAGGGGGCCGTTGCCCCGGGGGCCGCCGCCCCCCCCCCTCTAGATGGGATATCCAAGGGGGGCATGCGCCCCCCCTAGCCCCTATATATAGTGGAGGGGAGGGAGGGCAGCCGCACCCTAAGCCTTGGCGCCTCCCTCTCCCTCCCGTGACACCTCTTCCTCCTCTAGTAGCGCTTGGCGAAGCCTTGCTGGAATCCCTGCTGCATCCACCACCACGCCGTCGTGCTGCTGGATCTTCATCAACCTCTCCTTCCCCCTTGATGGATCAAGAAGGAGGAGACATCACGCTGACCGTATGTGTGTTGAACGCGGAGGTGTCGTCCTTTCGGCGCTAGGATCTCCGGTGATTGGATCAAGACGTGTGCGACTACCTCAACCCCGTTCTCTTGAACGCTTCCGCTCGCGATCTACAAGGGAATGTAGATGCACTCCTCTCTCTCGTTGCTGGATGAACTCATAGATTGATCTTGGTGAACGTAGGAATTTTTTTATTTTCTGCAACGTTCCCCAACAAAGTATTCCTTTCCACCTTACGGGCTGCCGCAGTAGCGCTCTGCCACTTCCTTTTGAGGCGGTGACATTGGACGAGGATGCTTGATGCCCCGATCCGGTGCCGGATGTGGAGGCGAGGCCGTCTTCATCTCGCACAACCAGCCATAACGCTGCCTGATGCTCCCTTTGAGGAGGTGGACGCGGATGCCCAACCGGGGGCCTGATGCAGAGAAGATGCATCCCGTATGTGCAGCCGTAGCAACTCTGCCCAATGTTGTGCGCATTTGTGCTTGGTACAGTTGGCTTTGTACTTGGCACAATTGTGAAATTTTCGTTATCTTGAGTCTAAATTTACTGAAAATGTGGATGATTTCCTTTATCAATATAACCATCGCCCCATCGGAAAGCAGTTCTGTGCAATGTGATTTACTGTGCTTCTGTTGGTTCTTTTGTCCTCTTAACACTCACCTTGATGCTAATGCATTCATAATTTTCTGCAGGTCTTATAGTTGTTTCCATCAGCCCGATGATTTGAAGTTACATAGTCCAACATGGTGCTGGAACATCCGAACGAAGCTTGCTGTTGATGATGGGAAGAAGGCCTTGGGGAAAGTTCAGGTGTTACAGACAAGTTAAACCTTGCAATCACCAATGCTAGAATGACAAAAACAGAGCTTTAAAGGTTGTAGGCGACTACCACAGTGATTGCTCCAAACCATGTTTGACCATTAGATTTGCCATCGCCTTTTAGCCTTGACACATTTGTCGCTTGCCTGTTCCAGTCTGTTGTGTAGGTGGCATACAGGAATACATCAGGTAGCATGTATTTTCAGTTAGACTTTAGATTGTCATTGGAACGATTGATGTTATACAATGCGCATTTTTCGAAATTATACTGAGAAATGTAAGGAATTTTATTTGGGAAGATATCCACAACAATGACCAGTGCCCTTTCCTCATATCAACTTTGTTTCCATAGTAAATGGTTTGTGATTGTGAATCTGTGATGATAATACCAGGAAACTAGCTATGCTGCAAAAACTGGGAACTGGCCGACCTTACCTAGTTAATATTGGGACAGAATGATGGAAATTTTAATTCTAACATGATGCATAAACACCAAATAGAACTGGAGCAACAAATTATTACTTCTTTCTGGAGTACTTCTGCAGTCACTTGATCAACAAAAAGAGGAAGAAGAACACATAATTCATGGTACAAAACCAGTACATCTTACTGGATTTCAATTTGAGAAAATAAAAAGCTATTTTTAAAGACAAGACTGAAGCTCCTAGAAGACAACGCTGAAACTCTAAATATATAATTTCAAAGATAGCTGAAGCTCTAAATTCCATCTTGTATTCCATGAAAAGAAAATCATCAGGTTGTGCAGAACCAAGCAAAAGAAACCGCATGTTGACATATTTAGCTGGGACACGTGCGTTTGTCATGGAAACCGACCTCCTTACACTTCCCGCACATGCGGGGCTTCTTCTTCTGGCTCCCAACATCCTTATTTTGTTGTGCCCCTTATCTGAGTGACCCCTAATTCTTTTGCATCTCCCCTTCATACGAACGTCAGTTGGTGGATGAATGTCAATTTGAGTAGGCATACTACAACCAATATGTGCCTCAAATTCTTCCTGCCTGTTAGGATGATTGACATCAACTCTTTGAGACAAATCTCTTTTGAAGTCATGGAGAACATTTCTCAATGCTTCCAATTCTTCAGGAGAATGTTCAACCAACCTGATCGTGTCGTCCAATGTGTCGTGTATCTCAGAAACCATTTTGCGCTTTGCCAAGTCTGAAGAACTGCTCGCGTTCTCCTCAAGCAAGTTGCCACTGCTATCATATAAAGCCTTCCTGTTCACTATTTTTTCCACCTATCCAAAATAAAATGGATAGGGAGCTCATTGAGCTTGGCACCTCTCAAAACCAAGATGATATGTCGACATGGAATTCCACGTGTCTCAAACAACATGCAGGAGCAGTGAGCACTCGTGGATGATGTGTTGAATTGTACTTCTCTAGCCTTGCCATAATTACCACCTATAACCATGGTTTTGACATCACCATCCTGTGAGATGCTTTCAATCAAGCAATGATCTCTAGCTGCAAGTACCTCCTTTTGAAAAGCTCGGAAGACTTCATGGGTGAAGTATAGACTTGCATGCTTCTCAATGCCCCATGATGTTACCAATTCAGGCATCGAATCAAAACATTCATGGTCAGCCTTAAGTTCATTCTGACGTTGCTCTTCTATGGTTGTACCAATCCTAATCCAAAACTCCACCAAAGCATGCTTGTAACCAATAAAATGGTTGAAAAATGAGTTAGCACTCTCTGATCGTGAACTGGTTCTCAAAATCTCAGCCATGAATACACCCCTGAAGTACGCCGGTATCCATGACTCATGGATTTCATATCTATGAGAAAACCACTCATTGTTCTCTAAAGCAAATTTAGAAATCATAGAAGACCAATTTGTCTCAAATTCAGTTGGATTTTCAGAGCCCCATACACACGCATTCACAACCTTATAGAAATCTTCATCTTCTCTCAAAGAAGGACTGACCTTTTCTGGAAGCTTTTTCATTATGTGCCACATGCATAACCTATGGATGGTTGTCGGCAAAACCTCTTCGATGGCGGCCTTCATGCTAGCATCTTCATCAGTTACTATAAGTCTGGGTGCTACTCCATCCATTGCTTTCAAGAACGTTTGGAACACCCATTTGTATGATGGTATCTTCTCATTGACAATCAAGGCAGCACCATAGAACACAGACCCCCTATGGTGGTTTATCCCTGTGAAAGGGCAAAATATCATATTATCCTGGTTGGTGCTACATGTAGAGTCAAAAGACACCACGTCTCCTGCTATAGCATAGTTCTTTCTACAAGTAGCATCTGCCCAGAACACATGAGTTAGACGATTTTTGTCATCAAGAATGTAATTAAAATAAAACACTAGGTTGATTTGCTTCCCTTTCTTGAGATTATCAATGAACATCTGAGCATCTGAATCCTTGATTGAACTTCTCAAATTACGATGATAATTCTGCAAGTCTCTTTTTGTGCAACCCACAAACTCAAATCCGCCCTCGCCAATACGAAGCAATCGGAAGGCACCAGATGTGCCAATGCTAGCTGCATGGCATGTGAACAGAGTGGTCTTGGCCCTCTGACTAACTTGTCTATTTGACTTGATTAAATGCTATTTGCTAGGTGTGACAAATTCATGTGTGTGTTCTTCATGAAAATATACTATTGAGTATATGCCACCTTGCATAAGCTTGACAGTTATCATAGCTTCGCAACCACATCTAGTAATCTTTGTCTTCTTCTGCTTATTTGGCATATTTCCGGTCACAACCTTCTTGTCTTCCTCTGCCTTGGATCTGAAACTGCTTTGGCACACAAAAATCGTCTCCAGACCACCAAATTATCTATAGTCCTCTTCTGCCGATTCGAACTGAAAAGCCAACGTTGTGTGCATAAGCCTTGTAGAACTCTTCGACGGCTTCCATGTTCTCGAATGTCATGCCTATAGCCGGCTTTAGATTTTCATCACATTCCGGTGTACAAGATGAACCCTAAAATTATAGGACGGAGTACATCAGAAATTAATATTGGTTAGAGGAATATTACAAAAACTGAGGATAAAATAGGTGCTCACACAAAAAGGCCCGCTGCTAGCTCCTTTCTTGGGTGTGCTGAAGCTATCCTAGATGACTGGAGGGAGATTGATTTCTGGTTGTCTATTATTGGCACCATTGGTTTGCAATGAAAATTCACAACCGAGCCTAGGTTCCATCTGTAGTTCAACAACAGCGGGCAAAACATCACTTGATCACGTTTGTTCCAAGGACTAATAGAATTAATCAAGGACATGTACCACATACCTCTGCAAGGGTACAGGGAGATTGATTTGGTGCTTTATCGAAAGTTGCTGGATCCATACTCATAGAAGGGATGTCGCCGCCGCTAGGTACGGGCGGTGATGAGCGTCGCGTCGTCACACATACATGGGAGTCTAGGAGGAGGGTCGATGGCGGCGCTTTGCATGGATGGGTCTCCATTATGTGTTTGGCGTGACGACCAAAAGTCTAGGCATGGAGGACTTGAGTCTTGGTTCGTACGTGTAGGGGGTTATGTGTGAAAGTGTTATTAGTTATCTTCTGAACCCTCCCACCTCTCACTAGAAGCGTTGATTTTGGATCCAACGCCCCACGGGCAAACTTTTTAGATTTTCACCACCAGTTCATTTTCACAGGATAGGTTCCCTACTTGGGTAGATGATAAACCTTTAAAAGAAGCTTACTCTAGAATATATGATATATGCTTTGACCACAATATAACTGTAGATGAGGCCATACAAAAAGGATGGCAAGGTTTTAAATTCAGAAGAACTTTACATGGAGAAGTCCTGGAGTTATGGAATAGTCTTAAAAGTAGATGTGAGGAAGTATCTATGGGAGGTGGAAAGGACAAAGTCACCTGGACCCTTACCGCGGATCATAAATTTACAGTGGGGTCATTGTACAGTAAAATTATCACTCTTGGCCTGAATTCCCACAAAAACTTTTGTGGAAGACCAAAGTGCATGGGAAAATAAAAGTTTTTTTGTGGCTAGCTAATAGGACAAGAGACAATTTGCTAAAAAGGGTGGAAATGAGGGAAAAGATGTGTGTTCTGTGGAAAAGATGAATCAGTTGATCATCTGTTCTTTGAATGCTTTGTGGCATCCTTGATGTGGGGGTTTATCAGATGTGTTTGAGGGCTCAAAACCACCCCCTTGAGTGTAAAGTATTGCTTTGGGAATTGGTTGAACAAGTTTGGCAGGGATGATAAAAAGTTAGTAATTGTGGGGGTTTCTGCTTTGTTATGGGCTATTTGGAAAAGTAGAAATGGGATTATTTTTGAAAACAAAAGGATAAATTATCCTTTATATATAATCAAACTAATGGCTCATTGGTTGGTTGATTGGTCTATCTTGCAGAAAAGGAGCCGCTAAAAAGGGTGTCGGAGCTGGGAGCAAGACTGCTAGAGCGGGTAGCAAATGAAGTTTACACATCGAAGCAGGGCTGGAGAATCAATGTTGCAAGACTGGAGGGCTGAAGAAAGGATTCTGCAGGTTGCTGAAGATGTGTGCCTTTGTGTTGCTGCTGCGTCTTTAGTAGTTGTCTTAGCTGTTAGTTTTTTCTGGTGCCCTCTTGAACTTTGTTATGTCCCTGATGATGTTGGTTGGCAGACTTGTATGCGTGTGGGATTTTGGGTGTGGATGGCCTGTGCGGATTTGTGCAGCAGTGTTATGAATCATGTTAGTTTTTAGGGTTGAATTCTGTGGACCTGCGAGTTGGTTTTTAGTAATGAAAATTGGAAGGGGGAAGCCTGTCGGTGTCAAAACCAGCGGATCTCAGGTAGGGGGTCACGGATTGTGCGTCTAAGGCTAATGGTAATAGGAGGCGGGGGACACAATGTTTACCCAAGTTTGGGCCCTCTCTATGGAGGTAATACCCTACTTCTTGCTTGATTGATCTTGATGAATATGAGTATTACAAGAGTTGATCTACCACGAGATCGTAATGGCTAAACCCTAGAAGTCTAGCCTATGAGGATATGATTGTTGTGGCTTAAACCCTAGAAGTCTAAACCCTCCAGTTTATATAGACACCGGGAGGAGCTAGGGTTGTACAAAGTTGGTTACAGAGAAAGGAACCTACATATCCGAATCGCCAAGCTTGCCTTCCACGCAAAGGAGAGTCCCATTCGGACACGGGACAAAGTCTTCTATCTTGTATCTTCATAGTCCAACAGTCCTGTCAAAGTATATAGTTCGGCTGTCCGAGGAACCCTTAGTCCAGGACTCCCTCAGTAGCCCCTGAACCAGGCTTCAATGACGATGAGTCCGGTGCGCAGATTGTCTTCGGCATTGCAAGGCGGGTTCCTTCTCCGAATACTTCAAAGTAGATCTCGAACACAAGAATCGTGTCCGGCTCTGCAAAACAAGTTCTACAAACCACTGTAGGGAGTATAATTTCTACGAGTCCAATTCGCTGACAATTTTGGTAGTACGACATGATGTCATTACCCGGCCATTATTTTGAATCGTTTTCTAGCCTGCTGCCCCACGTTTCGGGGGGCGGTTTTTATTGGCACGTCTTGTCAAAGCAGAGATTGTGTCCCCTTATTACGGGATTTCAATCAACACGGGCATGGGTAACCCAACCATTCCATTGGCATAATTCCTCAAGAATAGGCATGTTTCAAGGACACGGAGGGGACGCTTGATATTCGTCGCCTTTATAAAGGGGTTAAGGCATGTCCTTTTTTCTTCCATGCTAGTTTTTTCCTTCACCCCCCACCTCAAGTTCCAACACCCAAGGGTCAATCCAGTTGCTTCGAGCTTCCAGCCATGTCCGGACCCGGCCTTCAGGGCCGGTGGATGGCCTCTTCTGTCACAGAAGAAGACATCTCAAAGCTCAAGCAGGCAAGATACTTGACTGCGGAAATCTACCACAGGCTTCCTGCTCAAGGGCAGGTTATTCCTACTCCCAGACCCAATGAGAGGGTCGTGTTTATCTCTCACTTCCTTCGAGGGCTTGGGTTTGCTCTCCATTCTTCGTTCGCGGGGTCATGTTTTATTACGGGCTAGATTTCCACGATCTAGCCCCGGACTCCTTCCTCCACATCTCAGCGTTCATCACCACATGCGAGGCCTTCCTCCGTATTTCCCCACACTTCGGCTTATGGCTTAAGACCTTTAACGTGAAACCGAAGGTAGTCGACGGGAAACAAGCGGAGTGCGGAGGCTCTTCAATAAGCAAGCTTATCAACTCCACTTGGCCAAAGGGCTCCTTTCACAGAATCTTCTGACTTATGGAAACGGGAGTGGTTTTACATCGCCGAACCTTGTGGTACAAAGCGGGCAGCTGCTCCTGCGTTTCGGTCCAGCCCTCCGCCATGGCTCGCATCATGGATTAACAAGAGGCTGGACTGGGGATCTATAGATGAAGTGCGTACACTGCAAAGCCACATCTGGAGCCTCATTGAGAAGGACACCGGCCTCACCGATGTAATCTAAGTAATGTTAGTCCGCCGGATCCTACCCTGTCAGCGACGCCCTCTCCGCATGTGGGAATTTAACCGGAAGGTCCATGGTCTCTTCAGCACCTCTCTGGAACGATGCTCAGAGAGATGTGGAAATTGTTCTTCGGCGCACAAAAACAGTGGCCGGATACTACATAAGACATCGGTCTTGACTGCAACCATCTGGATACTCCGGTAAGTACTCAACCCCCGAACACGATTTAGTCAAATAATTCATGACAACATACTGATAAAACTCTATCCGGCCTGGGATGGCTAAAGAAGGTGGAGAGAATCAAGTGTTCGGCTCCACTTCCCGAGGATACTACCGATCCGTTATTAACAAGGATGTTGGCTCTGGTGCCATGTCAAGTGCCGGCGGGGGAAGATAAAGAGGAGAATGAAGAGGCCCAAGGCAGCTTCCACTCTGGAGGCTCACCAGGCAATTTGTCGAGGGAGATTAGAACTCCCGCTTCCAAAGGTGGAGGGGAAGGACGAACTGACATCCCTTCTCCCCATGGGAAGAAAAGGGCCGCCTCCGATGACTCGGAAAGAGAAGCTTCTAAGCGGGGGAAGGTATCCCCGGTCAACATCATAAAGATAGGCCCTCAACCGCGTCGTAAGTGAATCCGGATGTTTTAAACATGTCCCATTCTTTCCTGGCTATAAGGGTAATATTTTAAACTCATGTTTGCAGTCCGGCACGGAACCCTCCTCAACAATCCTCCTCTTCGGGGGATCTACTTCCGGAGATGATGGAGAGTGAGACGCCTCCACAGATCTCCCTGCCTGATAAGGTAGACGACGCTGAGGTGTCATCCCGGAGGATCCTTCCTGATCTGCAAGTGGCGTAAGGGACGGTGAGGACCGGGGCCGAAGGTAATACTTCGGCCGCCCAGGGTCCGGGGTGTGCGGCCCCTACAAGGAACAACAAAAGTCCCGGACTATCAAATGTCCAAGGGACGCCGGATGCATTGATGGACATTTTGCAACATGTCTCCTTCTTAGAGGAACATCGTACCTTGATGGGTATGGTGTTGGAAAGAGTTCGGTCCACGAAAAGCGGATTGAATGAAGCCTTTTCTAGCCTACTAAGAGGCTTCAAGGTGCGTAGTGTAATTTCAGTTATATTGTAAGTGCAAATTGCACCTGTGTGTAGATAGTATCCCCTGAGACTCTGGTTGACATCCCAAGGGATGCAATCAGAGGATCAAAAATATATGCCCAGGGAATGATGTGACTAATTGAAACACAGGTTGTTACATCCATGGGGACTGCCCAAGCTATCGAGGTAGCACATTTGAAGCAGAAAGTTGATGTGGCAGATGATGACATCATGCTTATGAACAGGCGGCTCGACAAGGCGCAAGGTATGTCTCTGGGGCACTCAGTACATGCTAGTATTGTGAAATGAGCGTGATACTGAAAATTTGTATATGCATATCTGCAGATAGTGTCGTCGCAGTTGAGACCCTTCGGGCGGAACTTGCCCGCCAAGGAGCAAACCAGGATGAGTAATGCGGCTGCCGCTGCTGAATTGAAAGTAGAGCAGACCGCTCGGCGTCAGTGCGAGGAGAGGATATCTACCATGGCACTTGAGTTGAAGAATGCCACTAGCCGATGCCAAGATCTTGAGAAAGATAACAAAGCCAAAGCGGCCGATCTGGACAAGGCCTTACAAGAGGTGAAGGAAGCCTGGTCTGAGTCTAGAGCAGCTCGGGAGGAGATCCGACAAGCTGGGGAGATCGCGGCTGGTAAGCCCTTTTTATTGCAAACTAAGTTTGACGATCCGAAGTATGCGCCGCTGAATCAACGGTGGAGTTCTCCGGACCCCTTTATGGACCTGCCGAAGAGTGCTGCCGATGCAAATCAGTTTTTCCACACGCAAGAAGGACATGCAACAGAAAAGCTGTTTTGGTCGCAATTTGACACGCCAAAGAGTCCACTATTGAACGAACAGATGGCCCAATGGTCCGAGCTCCACCAGATGTCCGGCACTGCCATGAAGGACGCCATAGCCCGGCTGTGGCCAACTAAAACCCATTCCTGATAGTTATTTTGGTTTGGTGCGGCAGCTTGTTAATGCGGTGACGTGTATCGACGCTGTGAAGTGGTCAACATGCATAGAAGGTGCACGGATGTCCCTTGCCCGTGTCAAGATATACTGGGCGAAGATGACGGCCACCGATATTGCGGCGCAGAGTCCACCCGAGGGCAAGGACCTTAACATGTTAGAACATTACTTTGAAGATGTCCTAGAGGGTGCCCGCTTGATAGAGGGCCAGTGCTGGAAGAATATAATGTTCGAGTGAGGTGTATCAAAATTGTAATAACAATATTATGATATATTTAAGGCTATGTTTTAGTGCCTCCTGTGTGGTTGTCTTATATATATATATATATATATATATATATATATATATATATATAATCTGAAAGTTTGCAGTCGTCGGCTTCAACCCCCTCGCGTATAATGTCGGGGTGTTTGGAAAAGCACTTGATCACACTTGACCCAACGTCTTGGTCCGTTAAGGAGGTCTTAGTGCGGTGAACTAGGCTCGGACTATAGAGCTTTAACACTTTCACTTAGCCAGAGGAGTTTGACGGTGGGGCTACTATATAGCCCATGGTATGTCCGCGGTTATCCGAATACGGTGCATTTACATATGTTACCAGAGTAACGGTCCTTCGTTTAATACGGAGGGAATCGCGAAGATTCCGATGAGTCGTCGAGTGGTTGACCAGCTCTCGCCACATCATGACAGTCAGTTTTCGGCTTTCTCTACTGAGGTGCTCATTCGGGCTAGCTGGGACACAATCGCAGTAGTTCTCCCTTTACTACCCTAGTCGATATAGCGAAATGTAAGGTAGTAAGCACAGGAGCCGGGCAACCCAACTATTGACCAAAGACATGATTCGGAGTTGATGCATATAAGGCCAAACTCGCGACGCCGAACACTCCCTATAGATGTTCGGACTTTACAATATACACCAGGCTGAATACAGCCCCTCGTGATAGACCCATGGTATCAAAGCACATGTGGCAATCCGATGTGGGGGAGGAGCACGGGTGGTGAGAGCATAAATCTCAAAACACAGTACGAACTGGGCTGCTTCTATAACATCCACTTTAGTACGGCGAGCCGTATGTTTACAGATGATGCTGGTATCTTTCTTGGACATTTTACATGCCAGGGAAGTATAAAACAACAAGAGATAAAAAAAGGTTTACACAGGGTCTTAATCTAAAAAAGAAACCTTAATGCGGAGCCCTGCTGCACGTCTGCGCCTTTGTCTCCATTGTGAAGTGTCCTTGAAGGGTATAGTATGATGGCCTTCTATACAAAAAAGGAAAAAGAGAAAAAAAGGGCTAGGTAAAAGAATCTGGTGTGGCCGTGAGTAAAGCTGGTTCGTTTTAATAAACCGTGAAGGATAACTTCCAGGGTCCGAATAGGGTCAAGCCGGACTATGGCCCTTTGTGTGCAGAGTGCCCCCGAAGCCACCAAGGAATTTTGAGTATATCTCCTTATGGGGCGGTCGATGGGGGCGTAGATGCTAACCGAGCTCAGGTTTATCTGAGCTGCCGCACTGAGGTGTGCGCCGGACATGCTTAGCTGTGTCTGCGGTCTTAACGATCAATGAGTTGTTCGGCTTGAATAGGCCGTTTTGTGCTTTGATTGCTAGAGCCGCCGTGTATTCCTCTGTGTGAAGAGAGCGCTCCATATTTCCACTGACCGTAATGACGCCACGAGGTCTAAGCATTTTGAGTTTTAGATAAGCATAATGCGGGACTGCATTAAAACGGGCGAAGGCCGTTCTTCCGAGTAGTGCGTGATAGCCGCTTCGGAACGGAGCGATGTCAAAGATTAGTCCTTCGCTTCAAAAGTTGTTCGGCGAGCCGAATACAACATCCAATCTTATAGAGCCCGTGCAGCGGGCTTCCACGCCCGGTATGACTCCTTTAAAGGTAGTGCTACTTGGCTTGATTCTTGACGGGTCTATCCCCATCTTACGGACAGTGTCCTGATATATCAGATTGAGACTGCTGCCGCCGTCCATGAGGACTCGAGTGAGGTGGTATCCGTCGATTATGGGGTCGAGCACTAGGGCAGCCGAACCCCCATGACGGATACTAGTCGAATGATCCCTGCGATCAAAGGTGATCGGACAGGCCGCCCATGGGTTGAACTTGGGGGCGATGGGCTCAAAGGCGTAGACCTCTCGGAGTGCACGCTTGCGCTCCCACTTTGGGATATGAGTGACATAGATCATGTTCGTTGTTTTGATCTCCGGTGGAAATTTCTTCTGTCCCCCCGTGTTTGGCTGGCGAGGTTCATCCTTGTCTTCGCTCTGAGGTACCTTCCCTTTGTTTTTGGCATTGAGTTTGTCGGCCTGCTTGAAGACCCAACATTCTCTGTTGGTATGATTGGCTGGTTTGTCGGGAGTGCCATGAATCTGGCAGGGCCTGTCTAGAATTTTATCCAGGTTGGATGGACTGTCTTTGTTGCCTTTACATGGCTTCTTCCGTTGACCGGGTCTGGAGCCCCAGAATCCGGCGTTTACCGTTGTATTGTCTGGGCTTTCTTTATTATTCTGACGTTTATTTTTGTTGTGTCTTCCATTAACGTCCCTGACTTCGGATGTGACGGGGTCGTTGGTGCTACTACGGGCTAACCAGCTATCTTCGCCCGTGCAAAAGCGGGTCATGAGTGCAGTTAAGGCGACCATTGTCCTTGGCTTTTCTTGGTCGAGGTATCTGGCCAGCCATTCGTCACGGACACTGTGTTTGAAGGCCGCTAAGGCTTCGGCGTCCGGACAGTCGACAATTTGGTTCTTCTTAGTGAGAAACCTGTTCCAAAGCTTACGGGCTAATTCTCCGGGTTGTTGGATTATGTGACTTAGATCATCTGCATCCGGAGGCCGGACATAGGTCCCTGGGAAATTGGCCCGGAAAGCATCCTCAAGTTCTTCCCAGCTTCCGATGGAGTTTTCGGGGAGGCTTTTTAGCCAATGCTGAGCTGGTCCTTTTAGCTTGAGGGGTAAATATTTAATGGCATGGAGATCATCTCTGCGAGCCATGTGGATGTGAAGAATAAAGTCTTCTATCCAAACCGCGGGGTCCGTCGTACCATCATATTCCTAGATGTTTACAGGTTTGAACCCTTCTAGAAAATCGTGTTCCAGCACCTCATCAGTGAAGCACAGGGGTTGTGCGGCACCCCTGTATCTGGCTGTGTCGTGGATTGGGTCCGGCGGTTGTAATGTTCGGTATTGGTTCCAAGCTGGTAAATGGCCGGCATGTTTTGTTTGATAATAGTGATCCCGTGTAGGAGCACGTTCCCTGGATCCATAGATGGACCTGGTTTTGCCAGCTTTTTTGTCCAGGTCCTCACATAGATCGTGTTTTTGGTCCTGGGCCGCAGCCTTCCTTCCTTTGCAGGGAGGGGGTGCGGGCTTGTGTATGGCTATGTCGCGACAGCGAGGTGGTCGGTTTGGCCAGTCGACCGTATTGTTTTTCGGCGGTATAGGCGCGATAGCCTCGTCGTCGAATTCGGGCAGCAGCTTACGTTTAGAATAGCTCTTTGTTTGGCGATTACCGCCGTATTTTTCCTCAGCGTCTAGCACTTCTTTCCATCTGTCATTGAGCATATCATGTGCGGCTTTAAGCCGCTGCTTCTGCTCCTTCAGGCTCCTTGTTGTGGCGATAAGCCTTTGGTGGAGGCGTTCTTGTTCAAATGGTTCTTTTGGGATGACGAACTCATCGTCGCCCAGGCTGATCTCCTCTTCAGAGACAGGTTGGTAATTTCTATCTTCGGCGTCGCTGTGGTCGGATAACATCTCCGGACTGTGTTCGCCGTCCTCTCGCACGCCCTGCTCCAATGTTGGGTCTGCGGGGTCCTCAGCTTGGTTCAGATTACCATCATCGTCCGTGACAATGTTGTTGTTTTTCCTTTTGTCGGATCGAGGTCGGCGCTTGGGACGCCAGTGTTTAGGAGGTTCATCGACAGGTATGTTGTTATCGCCGTCAGCCTCATTCTCCTTTGGTGTGTCCATCATGTATATATTGTATGACGATGTAGCTGTCCACTGCCCTAAAGGTGGTGGTTTTTGTGCCTGCTC
Source organism: Triticum aestivum (assembly GCF_018294505.1). Lineage (NCBI taxonomy): Eukaryota > Viridiplantae > Streptophyta > Magnoliopsida > Poales > Poaceae > Triticum > Triticum aestivum. The sequence goes on from NC_057801.1 coordinate 472,510,115, forward strand.
TTCTCCGGCATCGTCGTCCATACCATCGATGTCTTCAGAGCCGTAATCGAGCGTGTCGGTTAAGTCCTCGACAGTGGCAATGAAGTGGGTGGTGGGTGGGGAACGAAGTTCTTCGTTGTCCGCTTCCCACTCGAGCTGGACATAGTTCGGTCGAGAGTCCCCTGACAAGGAGAGGGACTTCAATGAGTTTAGTATGTCGCCAAAAGGCGAGTGCTGGAAGATGTCCGCGGAGCTGAACTGCAAGATCGGCGCCCAAACAGGTTTGATGGACGCGGATGCGCGCGGCCCGGAACCCATGGCCGGAGATGAGTCCGGGGTTCCGGTGATACAAGCCCAACTCGATGTTGGTATGTGCGCGGCTCGAGCGCCGCTGAGTCTGCGGCTTCCATGGTGGGGTTAAGCCTCCCGTCCTCGGACGACGCAGTCCGTTCCGGCTCTAGGGCCAGGGCGGTCACAGGCGCTTTCTCCTATGTATGACCGGATGACAGATCTAGGTCATGTTCACCGTGGTGGCCGGGGGCAGCCATCACGGGCTCGAACCCGTCGAAGATCAAGTCTCCGCGGATGTCCGCCATGAAATTTAGGCTCCCGAATCTGACTTGACGGCCAGGGGCGTAGCTATCGATCTGCTCTAAATGGCCAAGTGAGTTGGCCTGCAGTGTGAAGCCGCCAAATACGAAGATCTGTCCAGGGAGGAAGATCTCTCCCTGGACTTTGTTGTTTTAGATGATTGATGGAGCCATCAAGCCTTCAGGTGATGATGCAGTGAAACTCTCAATGAAAGCACCAATGTTGGTGTCAAAACCGGCGGATCTCGTGGTAGATCAACTCTCGTAATACTCATATTCATCAAGATCAATCAAGCAGGAAGTAGGGTATTACCTACATAGAGAGGCCCGAACCTGGGTAAACATTGTGTCCCCCGCCTCCTGTTACCATTAGCCTTAGACGCACAGTTTGGGACCCCCTATCCGAGATCCGCCGGTTTTGACACCGACAAAGACCTTATTTGATCAAAAAAAAACCACGTCACTAGTTCCCTTTCGTTCGATGTCTGCTCCGTCAGCGCGAATGCGCTGAGTCATCCCGCCCCGCACCCTTATATTCCCTT